>NC_081411.1:37670639-37970639 GCF_030272615.1 Cryptomeria japonica | reverse complement strand
TTTCACACATGGATAATTATTATGATTGGATCATTGATAGTGCTTGTTTACATGACATGACCAGTGATCGGAGCAAATTTCTTTCTTTGAAAGAATTTGATGGCAAAGATGTAAGATTTGGTAATGACTCACTCTGCATGGTTAAAGGTAAGGGAATTATTTCTCTTAATGGAAAGAGAAGTACAGATGATGTCTACTTGGTTGAAGGTCTAAAGTACAATCTGTTGAGTGTTGCCCAACTCAATGACAAAGGATATCCATTGGAGTTTAAAGATGGTGTATGTGTAGCATCCTAAAATTGTGACACTTGTAATTTCGACTGCATTTTGGTCTTCACGATGGTGACGTAACACGGAACCTGAATGGAGACCCCGAAACCTATTTATGACACTAAAAACTACATTTTCTTGCACCCTGGCTTGATCCTCCTTTGCACCCTACTGTCCTGGGAGGTGGGACCAGAGCGCCCAGTGCCCTGGTCCTTCAAGACCAGGGTGCCCAGCGCCCTGGTCCCCCAGGACCATGGTGCCTAGCGCCCTGGTCCCTGGCCCTATTTTGGGCCCGATCTCCTATGGGGCTTCGGGTCTTTTTGTTTGCAAATTGGAAAATAACATTTTCTGGTCGGCCTAAGGTCGGGAAAATCAGTCTATCAACCCTAATTGACAAGTATATAAATGGTATTTTCCTCTCCCATTTGGGTAAGAAGGACATATGTGCACAAGACGTGGAAACTATACTCAAGCATTCAAGCATTCAAGCATTCCTTCAAGAAATTGATCATTCTAAGTCTCCATTCAAGGCTAAGTGTTGCATTCAAGACAAGGATTCAACCATTAAAGAGGAGATCACTTACTACATGCTACATACAACATACAACATACAACAATACAACAAACAACATCTATACCTTCGCACATAAGGATACAAACATCCTTACAACAAGGTATTAGTACTTGTTTTACATTACATACATTTACATTTACAACATTTCTCATTTCTTGGTTAATTCCAAAACCGGGGTTTGACCTAAAGGCAAACCCCTAATCCCTAACCCCCCAATCGTCTTCGCTTTTCTGTGTGTAGGTTGCAGGTACGCAGCTGAAATTGAAGATTTGGAATCCTTGTGCAGAGACGAACAGATCCCCCTTCATTTCGCGGATTTTTCGGAGGGCCGTGGCGCCGGGCGCCATCATCCAGTCAACTTTTGCTCAAAATTGTAGGATAGTGTCGTATCGACATTTTACTGCTAATTCTAGGTCCGCAGCTTCATCCTATATCCCTATCTCAATTTATAAGCGAATCTTTGTCACTTTCTATGCATTCCTAGCTTAATCATTTTATCCACATTCTTTACAAAAGAGGGTAGCCTTGTTGTCTTGACCCTTGAAACTCATTTAGCATCCAATCTTGCATTGTGTGGGATTGGATCTTGTGAGTTTCAACCCCTCTTTTGAATGTAAAGTCTCCCCTAAGTGAAAACCATCAACCCTAGTAACCTCCCTTCTCTCTCCTTGGAGTTGGAAGAGGGGAGAGCAACTAGGGTTCGATTGTGATTTTCCACTTTACATTTTGGTGAACCCGATGTGAACATCCTTTCTGATTATTCATGATTAGATCTGAAAATTGATTCCTTGATTACATTTCCATGTTTGATCTTTTGCAAATTTTAGAGGTTGATTGCATAAAAACCCTAAAATTTTCTTTTTGAAAATTGAACTTGTGAAATGTTTAATTGTTAATGCTTGTTTCAGATCTGCCCTTCTATTACAAATTATCAATTCATGTTTGTGCTTTAATTTTGAAAATTAAGTGGTTAAGTGTCAAAACCCTAATTTTTGAAACCCTCTTGATTCAACCTTTGTCTGACAATTTCACTGATCAAAACATCTCCAAATCAGCTGTAACTTTGGATTCCGCAATAAAATCGCAATATCTTTCATCCTTGAAAATTTGGAAAAAAGTTGCGAGGACTGTGTGCACTCCGAGCGCCATCGTCCCTGACATTTTTTCTGAAATTCCAGGAGCAAGATCTTACTGTATTTTCCTGCTAAAATCCAGAATTTTGGCTGATTTTATCAATTATAACACTTTCAAAATTACAGTCAAAGTTGGTCTTGTGATTGTTTGGTTTAAGGCTCCTAATCATTCCAAAATCATCGAAATTGAAATTTTGTGTCAAAATTGTGTTCTTACTATCCTAAATCTGAAAAGTGTGTTTGCATTCATTCGAAATTTCAGTGCTTTATTCAAATTCTTGCAATTTGTGACTTTTGAAATTAAGTGCTTAATTACAACAACTTTGATTTCCGCTTTCAAAATTGAATTTCGCATGAAATTGAGTCAATTTTTGAATTTCAAAATTTGCATTGCTCTTAGCATTCTCTCTAAAATCATAAAATTCAAAATTTCAGTTTCCCTCTCTTTTTCAAAATTCAAATTTTGCATTTTTTGACAATCTTGGTAGGGTTCAATTTTGAAATTGCAACTTTAATTTGGCCTATCTACAGATTGTAAAATCACTCAATTTTTTCAGATTAGCTTTAAAATCATCATACCTTTCATCCCTGCAAATTTTGAAAAAAGTTGCAAGGACCGTGTGCACTCCAAGCGCCACGGTCCCGGACATTTTTTCCGAAATTTCGGGAGACTGTCGTGATTGCATTTAACAGCTTAAATCTAGAAGATTGGCTGATTTCACTGAAAATTGCTACCTCTAAAATTCAAAATCTTCTCTCCCTCTCTAGTGCATGAGTTTTACAACAATAAGCCCTACTTACACTATTCCCGTTAGACGAAGCCGTAGAATTAAGTCTTTTCGAGGTTTAATTACCGAGGAGATGGAACCTAATTTGAGTAGCCTTTTTAATGAGGACATGGGTAATTCCTCTAATCCTCCTAATGATGAAGAAGCTCTCCATGAGGTTTCTGTAGAACAACTTTCGAAATTGGATAATCAATTTGACGATTTTCACCAATGGATGTCTCATGAATACCCTGATAGTCAAGCTCTTCCTTTAATTGAGGGTCTAAAATGCATGCTTCAAAGTGATAAGAATGGAATTGATATCTTGTGTGGTATTGCACACATTGTGGATTCGAATATGATGCCTATGAAGAGTTGTGCTGAAACTTTAGGTTATACACAACCTCCTACTCAAGTTAATCATTCTATTCCTTTGACAACTTCTATTACTGGCATACCTACCTTTACATCAAACATAATGGCTACTTCTATACAAGACATTCCTCCTATGATCACCAGTCATGGGGGCAATCCTTCTTCTTCAGTTAACCCTATTCCTTCATTCAATCCAACTTCTTCATTCATTCCTTCAATAAGTGTTCCTATTACATCTCCACAAATGAACATGACGCAAGGGGGCAATTCATTCAATCATTCCATTCCTCCTTGTAGTGTTCCTCCTGTCCAATCATCTCCTATGACTAATTATCATAGAGTCCCACCACCTTACTCTCTACCTTCTTTCAATAACATAACACCTCCATCTCAATCTAACACATCTAATATGAATTCTTCGACTGAAGCGACCATTAACAATCTTGCACAAACTGTCTCTTCTTTACAGCAACAAATTGCCTCTATGAATCAATCTAAGTTTAGTGTGCCCACATTTGATTTTGTGAGCCCACTTTCTCTTGACATTGTTTGAGCTATCCCTCCTAAACATGTTGAAATCCCACGGTTGGAGCTTTATAATGGTAAAGGAGATCCTCTAACACATGTTAAGACTTTTCAAACAATTTGTACCGATTTTGCTTATGACCAAAGGTTGCTTGCAAAACTGTTTACTAGAACATTAAGAGATAAAGCCCTACAATGGTATTGCTTGTTGCCTTCTTATTCTATTACTTCTTTCGAACAACTTGCAAATGCTTTTATTCAACAATTTCAAAACAATATAAGTCCTAAAGTTACTTTGATTGATTTAATGCATTGTAAACAAGGTGTTAAAGAAAAAGTGACTGATTTCATTGGTAGATATAAGCATTTGTATGCTCAAATTTCTTTTCCAGTGCCTGACAATGATATTCAAAGAATCTTTATTTCTAATTTACAAAAAGATATTCGAGACAAACTTCTGTTTTCTGAGTTTACTTCTTTCCAACAGTTGTGTGCAACTCTTCACAATTATCAACTGACTATGAGTCAAATGGAACAATCACATCCTATGGCTCTGAGTGATAAGGGTGATAGCAGTCAACAACCATTTGGGAAGTTTAAACCGAACAGAGATTCCATCAAATTCAATGAAAACATCATCAACAACAATGTGAATGTAGCATCAGGTGTGCCTCCTATTTCTAAATTTTTCAAGAAAGAAAGAAAGTATACTCCTTTGAATGAATCATTGCATAGTATTATGAATAAGTTATTGGAACAAAATGTGCTTACTCTTCCTCCTATAAGGAAAATTGATCCTGCAAAGATTACTTCACCTTATTTTGATAACAAAGCTTTTTGTCAATTTCATCGTCAGCCTGGGCATGATACTAAAAAATGTTTTTCTTTAAAGGGTAAAATTCAAGATTTGATTGATAATAATACTATCTCTGTTTCTAGAGTGAATGATAAAGGCAATACATCTGTAGCTCTTCCTAACCAAAATCTTCAAATTTTTACTGATCCATTACCTTCTCATACCTCTAATGTGATTGAGGCTAATGATTCCTCTCTCTCATCTGATGGTCTTGTGTCTATGACTCCGAATGTGATTAACTTTGTAGAGCAGCAAGAAAACCCTAAAGAACCTTCCATCACATTTGATTCTAGTGAAACCATTAGAGCACCTGATGGTCCTTTATACATAGTTGCAAAAGTCAAGAATACACCTTGCCGTGGAGTGCATATTGATCCTTCGTGCATGGTTAATGTTATTACTGAGGAATTTCTTTTTACTTTGCAATTGAATCAAGTGATCTATGACAAAATAGATGTGGTTGTGAAATTATTTGATGCATTCTCTTCTCCTACAATTGGTTCTATTACATTACCTATTGAAGTTCATAACAAATCCCTTGATGTGAATTTTGCTATTATTCCTTCATTAGAACAATTTCGTGTGAAGCTTGGCAATCCTTGGCTATCTTCCATGAAAGCTATTGCTTCTCCTATTCACAAGTGTTTGAAATTTCCCCATAATGGTGAAATTGTTACTGTCAATCATAGTCTCTTTAAACCAGCTGAAAGAACTTCTAGCGTTCCTATTGATTACTTTTGGCCTAAACAATTCCAATCCCTTCCTCCGTGAAGTGATCATCTTTTCAAATCTTATCAAAAGTGGAAAACAGATATGATCCTATCTCTAAGTGAACCTAGAACACCTAAACTTGATATTCCTATCAATCTTGAGAAGGAAGTTCTTCCTTTGAAAGATAAAACTAATGTCTTTCCTCAAGAAGATTCCCAACCCGTCCCTATGGATGTGACTATGTCTATGCCTAATAAACTTCCTAAAAGTAAACCTATACCTCCTCATCATGATGGACTTGGTCTTCTTCCTAAACCAAAAATTCCTCCTTTATATGGAGCAGTTCCTCCTCCTTCTTTTTATAGCGAGAAGAGACCTTCTTCTTCTCCTATTATCCAGCCTAAGAGACCACAACCTAAACACCCAAGTGATAAGGATGAGAACATTCCTCCTCCTCAATCTTCTCAACTTCCTACTAAGACTAGACGAAATCGTTCTGCACGTGAACGCCAATGAAAGCGTCGTCTTAGGGCTCAAGCAGCTGCTTCTCAAACTTTGCAATCTCCAAAAACACCTTCAACGAGCATTATTCCATTTTCTCCAAAATCTCCTAAACATAAGATACATGATGGTCTTGATCCTGTGTGAGTTAAAGATCCTATTTTCATAAATCTTGATGTTATTCATGATGAAAATGTTACTCCTCTTGCTTCTGATAGTGAATATGAACTTGTTGATATTGATAACCATTTATCTAATGAATTTTCTAAAGCACTTATCCTAGCTCCTAGACAAGAACAACGTGCCTTGGAACATGAACATAGCCCTTGTTTGGATCTTGTGATAGCTCCATCTGCTGCGTTGGATGTTCCTCCTCTAGCGTGTTCCCTGCCTTCCCGAAACATTGATCAGCAAGATCGGGGGGTAGATGACGTGCTAGACTAGTTACATTAGCATAGCAGATTCTCTCCTCCTCTCTTTTTTTACTTCTTCTATGTGTTATTCTCATTCTTCTATTTGTTGTCCTTAGTGTTGTCCACTTGAGGATGATGCAAAGCATTGAGATCTCTTTTGGTCTCTCTCATGTTGACTCAAAAGACACATGTGTTCCCTTCTTCTAGGTGACCTTCCTTGATTGGGGAATGAAGAACAATTATGCATACATACATATGATATACATGACTTATCATACAACATACTGACCTCGAGGAAAGCAAAGTCACCTCGTGCTTTGTGTTTTGTGTCTATTATCCTTGGGTTTATCTCACACTTGGGGGCTAAATCTTTGTGATAACGTGCTCCTTCCCTTCTCATTTCTTATGTGTATCACTACGTTAAAACAATCACCCCCATTGAGGCATGTGCGATCGCTTTAACGTAGGGGGGCATACACCCTGTCTATCCCTTCAAGATACTTGAAAATTTCTTGGCAAACGTAGCTTTGCCTTGAAAATTTTTGGTATTTCTTTTGCATGACTCATAGTGAGGGAACCTTACTACTGACAGTCATGGTTCTCCCTCATGATCTTCCCTTTTACTTTGTCAATCGAAGTCGTAAGATCCTTAGTCCATTGGGGGCTTGGTGTGTCTTGCCTCCTTGATGTGGTGAAAGTCTTTCAATGTTGTTTCCTTGTACTTTACCGAAAGTATGAGCATACATACTCCCGCTAAAGTGGGGGCTAAATATAGCGTCCTAAAATTGCGACACTTGCAATTTCGACTGCATTTCGGTCTTCACAATGGTGACACAACACAAAACCTAAATGGAGACCCCGAAACCTGTTTATGACACTAAAAACTGCATTTTCTTGCATCCTGGCCTGATCCTCCTTTGTACCCTGCTGTCCCGAGAGGTGGGACCATAATGCCCAGCACCCTGGTCCTTCAGGACCAGGGCACCGAGCGCCCTGGTCCCCCAGGACCATGGCGCCTAGCGCCCTGGTCCCTGGCCTATTTTGGGCCCGGTCTCCTATGGGGCTTCGGGTCTTTTTGTTTGCGAATTGGAAAATAACATTTCCTGGTCGGCCTAAGGTTGGGAAAATCAGTCTATCAACCCTAATTGACAAGTATATAAACAGCATTTTCCTCTCCCATTTGGGTAAGAAGGACATATGTGCACGAGACGTGGAAACTATACTCAAGCATTCAAGCATTCAAGCATTCCTTGAAGCAATTGATCATTCTAAGTCTCCATTCAAGGCTAAGTGTTGCATTCAAGATAAGGATTCAACCATTGAAGAGGAGATCACTTACTACATGCTACATACAACATACAACAATACAACAAACAACATCTATACCTTCGCACATAAGGATAAAAACATCCTTACAACAAGGTATTAGTACTTGTTTTACATTACATACATTTACATTTACAGCATTTCTCATTTCTTGGTTAATTCCAAAACCGGGGTTTGACCTAAAGGCAAACCCCTAATCCCTAACCCCCCAATCGTCTTCGCTTTTCTGTGTGTAGGTTGCAGGTACGCAGCTGAAATTGAAGATTTGGAATCCTTGTGCAGAGACGAACAGATCCCCCTTCGTTTCGCGGATTTTTTGAAGGACCATGGCGCGAGGCGCCATCGTCCCATCAAATTTTGCTCAAATTTGTAGGACAACGCTGTATCAACATTTTACTACTAATTCCAGGTCCGCAGCTTCATCCTATATCCCTATCTCAGTTTATAAGCGAATCTTTGTCACTTTCTATGCATTCCTAGCTTAATCATTTTATCCACATTCTTTACAAAAGAGGGTAGCCTTGTTGTCTTGACCCTTGAAACTCATTTAGCATCCAATATTGCATTGTGTGGGATTGGATCTTGTGAGTTTCAACCCCTCTTTTGAATGTAAAGTCTCCCCTAAGTGAAAACCGTCAACCCTAGTAACCTCCCTTCTCTCTCCTTGGAGTTGGAAGAGGGGAGAGCAACTAGGGTTCGATTGCGATTTTCCGCTTTACAATATGAAATATCTATGATATACAAGGTGAACTAATTGCAACTGGCACACAAACTAAAGGCAACCTATTTCACCTAAATCCTAAAGTCAACAACTATTTAACTGCTAAAATAGATGAGAGTTGGCTTTGGCATAGGAGATTTTGTCATTTGAATTTTGATAACATTATTAAAGTGAGTAAGTCAAAGACAGTGAGAGGTTTGCCTCAATTGGACAAACCGGTTAATGCTCTATGTAAGGAATGTCAGTTAGGAAAGATGACATCCTCAACTTTCAAGAGCAAGTCTTTTTCAGAAGAGCATCTATTAGATTTGGTTCATACTGACCTATGTGGACCAATAAGAACTAAAAGTATTCAAGGTGATAGATATTTCATGATCTTCATTGATGATTGCTCAAGGATGAAGTGGGTCACATTCTTGAAGGATAAGAAAAAGGCATTTGGTAAATTCAATGCATTCAGGGCCTTAGTTGAAAAGGAGAGTGGAAAGAAGATAAAGTGTCTACGGACAAATCAAGGTGAAGAATTCACTTCTAAGGAATTCACTAGGTATTGTGAATAGAATGGTATCAAATGACAACTTTATGCACCAAGGACACCATGCAACAGAATGGCATTGCAAAGAGAAACAACCGGTCAGTTGTTGAAGCTGCTAGGATGATGTTGATACAAGGAGGTGTAGCAAAAAAAATTTAGAGAGAAGTTGTCAGCACAACTATCTACACTATGAACAAGATTTTGGTAAAAAGAGGTAAGGACAAGACCCCTTATGAATACTAGTATGGTAGATCATCTAATGTTGGTTATTTTAAGATATTTGGTAGAAAATGTTTTATTAAGAGAGGTGACTATATTAGCAAGTTTGAAGCTAAATGTGATGAAGGTATATTTCTTGGTTATTCCACCAAGAGTAAGGCCTACAAGTGTTTTAACATTCAGACACAAAAAATCATTGAGAGTGCTGATGTTCAAGTGGATGAGTATCCTAAAGTCTTGGGAGAAACTAGTATAGAGAGAAAGGATGAAGATCCTTGCATTTTTCTTTTGGAACCAGAACTTGTGAAACCTGAAACCGGTAAAGCAAATACTAATGTACTAGTTCAACTAGAACGGGAAGACTCAGAAGAAGACAATGATAATGAAGATGAACCTGAAGAAAATGATCATGTTATTCCAAGGTATGTGAGACTCAATCTCAATCCCAAACAGATTATTGGAGATAAGGATGTTGGAGTACAAACCAGAAGAAGAATCAGAGAAGATTCTTGCATGATCTCCACTATTGAGCCTAGAACTGCTAAGGAAGCATTTGGTGATGATCATTGGGTTAAAGCTATGGAGGAGGAGATTGAACAATTTGAGAAGAACAACACATGGACTCTAGTACCCCGACCGGTAAATAAAAATGTAATAGGTACTAAGTGGGTTTTCAGGAACAAGTTGAATGAAGATGGTGTTGTAGTTCGCAACAAGGCTAGATTAGTTTGCAAAGGTTATGCACAGGAAGGAGGAGAAGATTATGGTGAGACTTTTGCACCAATGGCCATACTAGATTTTGTAGCTCATAAAGGATTCAAAGTATACTAGATGGATGTAAAGTCAACATTTTTGAATGGAATACTAGCAGAGGAAGTATACATTGAGCAGCCAGATGGTTATGCTTTAACTGACAAGAAGGACATGGTATGTAAGTTGCACAAGGCACTATATGGATTAAAGAAAGCACTGAGAGAATGGTATGAAAGGATTCATTCACACCTGATGAATATAGGATTTCAGAGAACCAATGAAGATAGCAACATATATCTCAAATTTAAACGAGATAAAATACTGGTTAGTGAAGTGTTTGTAGATGATATCATATTTGGAACAAATGATGACATGAGAAATAACTTTGCAAATGAAATGAAAAATGAGTTTGAAATTTCTCTAGTGGGAGAGATAAAATTTTTCATAGGTTTGAAAATACAACAAATGAAGAGTGGTATTTTCATCACACAACCTAAGTATGTGAAAGAAGTATTAAAGACATTTGGTATGAGTGACTGTAAACTAGTTGGAACTCCAATGGTTACAGGTTGTAAGTTGTCTAAGTAAGATGAGGCCACATCTGTTGCTGAGAAAGAGTACAGGTCAATGATTGGAAAATTACACTATGTTGTTCACAACAGACCAGATATAGCTCATACAGTTGGTCTAGTTGCAAGATTTCAGAAGAATCTAAAGGAAACACATTTGATAGCAACCAAGAGGATTTTCAGATATTTAAAAGGTACTATTAACTATGGCTTATGGTATCCATATGGAGGAAAGTTTGATTTGAAGGTGTACACAGATGCAGACTGGGTAGCTAACGTTGATGACCGGAAAAGAACAACCAGTGGAGCATTCTTTCTTGGAGTAAGACTTGTTTCATGGAGTAGTAAAAAGAAGAGTTGTATTTCACAATCTATTGATGAAGCTAAGTATGTTGTAGCTTATATGAATTGTACCCAGGCTATCTGCATGAAACACATTTTGGAAGGTTTCAAGATGAAGTTTACAAAACCTGTAAAGATCTTATGTGACAATACCAGTGCCATAAATATTGCAAAGAACCCTGTCTTGCATGCACGAACCTAGCACATTGAATTGAAGTATCATTTCTTGAGGAAAAAAGTGCAGAGTAAAGATGTAATCTTAGAGCATGTTTCTACCAAGGAGCAGCTTGCAGATATCTTTATTAAACCTCTGCCTAAGACTACTTTTGAGTATCTTAGAAGTCAGCTAGGGGTTGTACCCCTTCATGAGGTAAATTGAGCATGATGTAGATTACATCAGTCCTGGAGCTACTTGCATAATTTTACAGCAGGATTGGTGTAGAAGTGGAGTTATTCCACAAGGAGAGCATCAAGTTGCAAATTATTGATGATGCAGAGAAGTTTTACATTGCATGTTTTACTTTCTAGTTGGCATTGTTGTTAAAGGGGGAGAAGAACTATGTGATTATTGTGAGCAAAATTGTTTGATGTACAACCAGCTAGAAACTTAAGACAGACTGAAGACAAGATGAAGACAATGAGAGTACATATCATAAATTGTAAATGGTAAATTGTAAACCAGGATTCCTATTCAGAATCACAACAATCAATGGTATTGATATTTGTATTGCCATCAATGCCAAAGGGGAAGATTGTTGGCATTTGCTTGAAGATTGCATTAATGATATGTTATGTTGTCATTGATGTCAATTAACCGATAATGTTATTATTGTAATGATGTTTTATAACCTGTAGGAAGAGCTAAAGTGAAGGAATTGTAACCGGTAGGAATGTTTGTGGAGTGAACCGATATTGCTAAGTATTGGAGAGTTGAACTGGTAAACCCTACCTATTGTTTTGATAAACCCTAACCGATTAAGTTTGGTGAATTGGTTGTATTGGTTTATGATTTGATATCGAGTGGTAATTGTATGAAGAGAGTTTCAAAGTGATTTTGGCATGTTGAGGTAACTTTTTTTTTGTCTTGGGAATGAGAAAGTATATTGCATATAATGCAAAGCGTGTGATGAGTTACTAAGTTCGATGAAGTGGTAATCAAGGAGAGGTCAATGCTTTCTTGAATCATGTGTAGAGATTGTTTTTAATCCAATGGTCATACTTGAACCAACTTGTTTGTAATCTATATGAGAATTATGTTTTTGTTGTGTTAACGACCTAGTTGATTTGTTTATAAGGTCGATGATTTATTTAGTTTTAAGTGTGTTGGCAAAGTTGAATTGAGTATGTGGTTGCCGAACTAGATGATGTATCTGTAGTTTGAGTAAAGGTAGATAGGAGCATGAAAAGGGTCTGAACAAGCAAGTGAAGTGCTATTCAAATAGATTAGCAAACTCCTATTGTTTTCTAACAATTACAATAGTTAAATCCCCTAACTGGGTAAACTGTAACAAGCTTGGTGTTATTCAAATCCTCTAACAAGGTGATCTATTAGTTTGGATTCTAAATCCTTTTCAAAGTTTATTCCTCATAGGGTATTGCTTCTAACAAGGCATTATAGTCAATCCCTTAACTGGGTGATTCTTAATAGGATCAATTCTTAATAAGACTTTTTGTAAATCTTTAATAGGCTTGGCTCCTAATAGGGCAAACTTCATAATTTCTTGTGAGTACCATCTCACCGTGGTTTTTCCCATTTGGGTTTCCATGTCAAAAATATTGTGTCAAGTGGTGAATGTTTTTGTGGTATGTTTTTATGGTTGATTTTCTTAACTACTTATTCCACTTTGATAAGCCATGATAACCGACAACAATATGAAATGAAGTTTTACTTATGTCAGTAAAAGTATTTGAATAATTATAAGTTTCAAGTTGATTACTATTATCTATTGTAATAGTCAACCGGTTTAGTGTGACAGTTTTAATCTTGACAGAGATATTGCACTGATAGTTCTAAGTTTACTTTGAGAGATTGATTTTGAGATTGGTAAAGTATTATCAGTTTTTCTATCAACTGATTCACCACACACCCCCACCCCCCTCTCAGTAGTTGACTAGATCCTTATTCTTTCATCATGCCATCATGCTATACCTTGGATTGACTCATGTAAGGGTTATGTTCTTCAGTTTGAAGAATCAAAAGTGGACTCATCAATTCACAATGAATTGAGAGCCTGAAAAGAGGGGATTTGTAGACAAATCTAAGGGTCCCACTAAAGTTTAGACCATCTCATGGATCAACCAACAGTCAAGGAGGATATAATTGAAAAAAATACATGTTTATATAAATAGCAAATTCATATTATAGCATATATATACAATGAAAAACCTTCTTTGTGACATCCCAACCAAACCGGGAGCCTTTTTAGGTCAAACACATTTTAATGGCTTTACAAACTATTGACATTGTTGGAACATCCCAAACTCACAACAAAAGTGAAGTGGCCATTGTTGGCATTTGGAATAACTGATGTAGTTGTGAATGACTGCACCGATAAAGGATATAAGTCTATTTGTGATGAAGAGATTGAGATTCTATGAATTGATGACATGATCAATTATTTGTGTTGTCATTAATGAAAACCTATGTCAATTAATGTTTGATGATGGTTATAGATGAACTTTGATGTCTGGTAAGTGATTTGGTCTACCAGATTTAGAATTTGCAAGTATGACAGGGTTTACCAACAGGACTGAGAATTAGGACTTCAACCAATGAAAGAAAAGATTTTGATGGAATCAATAAACCAGTGATGGTTGGAGACTTCTGGTTTCAGACATAATCTTTTATGATGGATTTGTGTATGTGACTTGAACCATATCCTATGTTGATTAACATAAGACATATTTTGAATTTCTAATGGTGTTGTGCTAGGGTTTTAGTAGGGTTTTAGGATCAATGATGAATTCACTCAACCAGTAATGATTTTTGATATGATGGTGATTGCCAGTGAGTCTACATGATGTTGGTAACATGACATAAATCACCTGAAGAATTTAATTGTTGTTTTGGCATGATTCAAGGAAGTTTTTCTTGGGAATCTATGAAATGCTTAGTAGAGTGTTTTGAGGATATGGATCGGAGTTTTGTGATGGGTTATGATCAACCAATGATTGATATTGTATTTTAATTTATTGTAATGTTCTATATAATGATCTACAATGATCTCTTGTGATCTAATTGTCAATTCAAGATGTAATTCAGTTTGGTGGCTGACCTAGTTGAGATGGCTATTTAGGTTGACACAGTTAATACTTATTGTGTCGATGTCATTAGGAGAATGAGAAGCCATCCCAGAGAAGATCATAGAGATCTATCTGAGTGTTGTAGACTATGAAGCATAACTAGATCTGATTTAGCAAGCTGAAAGTGCAAAGTAACAGATCATTTTTCATTGTTGTTCCCTAATAGTTACAGCAGTAGAAATACCTTAACCAGGTAGGTCCTAACCGGCCTTTTCCATCTAAGTCCCCTAACAGGGCAGCTCACAAAAGAGCATTTAAATCCTCTAACCAGGTTGATCCTAATAGATCATTAAGCTCCTAGCTAGAGTGATAGGTAAATCCCTTAACCGGATGACTCCTAATAGGGTCTGCTCTTAACCGGGTATATTGTAAGCTCCTAATAGGGCATACTTAAAAAGAGTACAAATTATTGTGCATACCAATCCCCACCATGGTTTTTCCCATTTGGGTTTCCATGTCAAAAATCTTGTTATTCATGTGTGGAATGCCTTTTCATAGTGTTTATGTTTTCATGCATTAATTCTGATTACCAGTTATGATAAGGTTATTGTTGTTTATCATAAATTTATAAGTGGTTACTGATAATGTTAATGAATAGATAGATGAAGTATTCTGATTTGATAATAAGTTAGTATGAGTATGTGTTGATCAGATATCTAGTTGGTGAATATTCTGATTAATTAGATTGCATAAGTGGGTGCTGCAGGAGCATCTGGGTCCTAGCTTTCTTGTTTTGCAAATTTTGGCTTCTACTGACCCTATCCAAGTTAGTTGTGAATAAGGAATCTAGGAGGGTCAAAGAGTGATTATTTAGTGTCAATGTAGGCCTAGGTTGAGTTCATTTTACTTAGGTTTGCATTTTTGTGTAAATAGTGTGTTTGAGTAGGTTTTTGGCCTTTTTGTTGGTCAAAGGTGTCAAAAGTTGGTTAAAGAATTTAAGAGGGCTAAATAGGTTTTAGGAATGTTTTAAATGCCATATGTGATGATTTAGAATAGGTCTCATGAGTTGGAGAGGCCAAAACTAGAAAAAACACAACGTTACAAAAATGACAATTTTTGTCCTGAAATTGGTCCAATATTGAAGCTAGGGCTTTCTCAATGCCATGGAAGGATTCCAAATGTGGGAAGGCAATAAAAAACCTCTCTTACATGTTTACCAAGGTTGGTGTACTTGGATTTTGGAAGCAATAATCAAAATACAAGATTTTGGACTGCACTTTTCATTGTTTTTGTCAATTTTTGCATTCTTTGAAGGTTTAATGGATTGAATCTATGAATACAATCATGTATTGATGTTTTGTAGTGTTTTTTAGGGTATGTTGTTCATTTTAAATCTTTTTATTTATCTTTTACTACTGTTTAGGTGATTTGATTCACAAGTAGCCAGTTTTGGCTTGTAATTAGCAGTTTTTGCTAAAATGGGTGCCCCATAAAATCCCACCGTGTGTTCATCATGGACTTTTGGTAAATGGTATGCAACCCATTTCACAATTTACATATGAAGGTATAATGTCTGAAAGTGTCATTTGATATTTTTAACATCTTGTGCTAGGCGAGCCCAAGAGCAACTCGGCTAGAGTTGGCAAGATTAAAAGTTAGTACAAATTGAAGAGGTGAATGTAAATGAAAGTCCCAATCTTTTGGGAAGTTGTAATAGGTTATTACAGGTCTTTTTATGTATGAGGAAGCCTTAAGAGTTCCATTTGAAGGTCCAATGACAATATTTACTTGCTACTACCAGTTAAGTGCCTAGAAGCCCTTGGAATTCTCATTTTGGGGTTTTTTTATGCAAAGAAGGGTTGGAAGCTTAAAACCACTGAAATCATTTGGGGTTGAGTGAATCTTTGAAGAAAATCCATTTTATTTTGGGGGTCCTTTGGATCATTTTAGCCCAAGTCCTCAAAAACCGGTTCTAGGATGCCTAATTGAGCTCTTTCCCTTATAACCTTTTCTAGACCAATTTTTGAAATCAGTAAGAAACCTTTGGATAGAAAACTACAAATGGACCTTTAAACCATATAAAAACATGAGAGAATAACCCTCTACACCTCTACAACATCTCAATACCATTAGAGGGTAGTTTGATGAGTTTGAGCCAAGAAGCCATCATTGAGCATATGAGAAACATAGAAAATTGGTAGGGTTCCTAGCAAAGACACTTGAAGAAAACACCTTGGAGTGAGTAAGAAAAATCCCTAGAAGATATTGAGAAGGACTTGATGGTCTAGGAAGTCACTAGACCTGGTGAGTTGGTGAAATTGAGCAACATCAACTTGGAGAAGTGTTGAGCAGGCTAGGTGATCCCTATAAAATTGGTATTAGAGCCTACAAGATTTGGGCTAGTAAGGTTGATGTCCTTGTTGTTAGGAGAGTCAATTGGAGACAACATGGTGACCAATGTTGAATTGGTAAGGAAAGTTGAAGATCAGGAGGAAGAGAACAGGCTCCTGAAGGAAAAGTTGGAAAGATTGGAGAGTAAGCTTGGTGATATTGAGTCCAAGGTAGAAGAAGTGTATGTAAAAGTGGAAGTAGTAGAAGGAAAGGGTAAAGAAGTGGTAGAGATAGACAAGATACCTAAACTTGATCCTATCTTAGACCAAGAACATTTCTTGAAGGCATTGAAGGCCTTGAGTGGCAAGTCACTGGAAGGATTGCCATTATTCACTAACAAGATGGAGGTAGAAGTGGTCCTAGAATGGATAGAAGGTATGGAGAACCACTTTGAATGTGAAGGTATTACTGAAGCTTAGAGAGTTAGAGTAGCTAGGTCTAGGATGAGAGGAGTTACTCTCACATGGTGGCAATTTGTACAAGATGAGATGAGGAAAATGGGCAAAGCACCCATCTCTTCTTGGAAAGGGATGTTAGTTAAAATCAAAGAAGTCTATCTCCTTGATGACTATGAAGTGAAAATTCATAGGAAGAGGCAAAACTTAAGGCAGAAAGATCTTGATGTCAATAGCTACACCGAAGAGTTTCACAAACTTAGCCTTAGATCTCATGTGGTAGAAGTGGAGAGTCTCAAGGTTGCTAGTTACCTAAATGGCCTACAGTGGAACATCCAAGAAGAAATCCGTTTGATGAGCCCAAAAACAATCCATCAAACTTTTCAACGTGCCCTTAAGGTGGAGGAAAAACTGAAAAGGAGACATGACTCAAGCAACAATAGGGGCAGAGGAAGAGGAAAAGACAATAGAGGCCATAGGGGAGGCTTTGATGGAAGAAGTTTTGAACAAAGAATGCAAGGAGAGTCTAAACTCACTAAGCAACAAGATAGTGCCAACAGTAGAGGAGGATTCAATAGAGGAAGGGGATCAAATAGTGGTTCCAGAGGAAGATCTAGTAGCCAAGGTAGAGGTTCCTCATACTTTGCAACAATGAAGTGTTACCATTGTAACCAACTTGGTCATGTAGCATATAGGTGTCTAGAGAAAGGATTATCATCACATGGTGGTGAGAAGTGTTACCATTGTAACCAACTTGGTCATCTAGCATATAGGTGTCCAAAGAAAGGATTATCATCACATGGTGGTGAGAGAAGAGTGAGTTACCTTAGAGTCAGAGGTAGGTGACAACTTGATGATAAGAAGAACCTTGATCAAGGAACTAGTCAGTGAAGAGCCAAGCCAAAGAAGGTCCTTATTTAGGATCAAATGAAAAATAATGGACAAGGTATACAAAGTAATCATTGATTCAGGATCCACAAACAACATAGTGTCAGAAGAGGCAGTGAGTAAGCTCAGATTGCAAAGGATTCCTCACAACAATCCTTATAGAGTCACTTGGTTGAACAAAGGCCAACATGTTCTGGTTAATGAGCAAGCATGGGTGGATTTCACCATTGGAATGTATAAGGACAAGGTACTATGTGATGTCCTACCAATGGATGCATGCCATCTTCTATTAGGAAGACCATGGCAATTTGATAGACAAGCTATCCATGATGGAGCCAAGAATGCATACTCATTTAAGAAAGATGGAGTCACATTCAAGATTCAGTCTATCCTTGAGGAAGGTGAAAAAAGGGCAACAGGTCCTAATGTCCTTTTGATGAGTGAAAAGAAGTTCTTGAAGACACTTGAGGAAGGTGAAGGTGTAGGGTTTGCACTAGTGATGAAGCCTAAAGAGGAAGACAAGAAAGAGCAGCAAGTTCTACCAAAAGAAGTGCAAGATTTGTTGAAGAAATTCAAAAGTATAGTAAGTGAAGGACAACCAACCACCTTACCTCCAAAAAAAACCATAAGCCATCAAATAGACTTCATTCCTAGAGCATCCTTTCTTAATAAAGAAGCCTACAAAATGACTCCTCAACAAAACGTTGAAATTTCCAAGCAAATCCAAGAGCTCTTAGACCAAGGCCTAATTAGGAAGAGTATTAGCCTTTGTGTTGTCCCTACCATGTTGGCACCAAAAAAAGGTGGCACTTGGAGGTTGTGTACTGATTCTAGAGCCATAAATAGGATCACCATCAGATATAGGTTCCATATTCCTAGAATAGAAGACCTAATGGATTGTTTAAGGGAAGGTAAGTACTTTACCAAGATTGACCTTAAGAGTGGCTATCATCAAATTAAATTTAAGGAGGGTGATGAATGGAAGATTGCATTTAAGACTACTGAAGGTCTTTATGAGTGTCTTGTAATGACATTTGGCTTATCCAATGCTCCAAGCACCTTCATGAGACTCATGAATGAGGTCATGAAGGACTTCATAGGTAAATTTGTGGTAGTATATCTTGATGATATTCTCATTTTCAGTAAGGATAGAGAAACACATATTAGTCATTTGCAAGATGTATTACAAAGATTATATGATGAAAAGCTAACCATGAATTTGGAGAAATGTGAGTTTGTTAAGAAAGAGTTGGTTTACCTTGGTCTTGTGTTATCTTAAGGAAACCTCAAGATGGATCCCAGCAAAGTTGAAGTCATTGTAAATTGGCCTACTCCTAGATCAGCAACAAAGGTGAGAAGCTTCCATGGACTAGCTCAGTACTACTGGAAGTTCATTAGGCAATTCAGTGCTATATGTGCCCCAGTGCTAGACACCATTAGAGGTGGTATGAAGGACAAGTTTCAGTGGGATGAAGCAGCAAACAAAGGTTTTGAAACCTTGAAGGAGAAAATAGCTACTCAACCAATTCTAGTGTTGCCTACTTTTGAGAAACTTTTCATTATGGAGTGTGATGCAAGCAATATTGCAGTAGGTGTTGTCCTAAGCCAAGAAGGAAGACTAGTAGCCTTCCATAGTGAGAATCTAAGTGATGCCAAGAGGAAATACTCCTCTTATGACCTTGAGTTGTATGCTTTAGTGCAAGCATTGAGAAAATGGAGACACTATCTCTTACCCAAAGAATTTGTGGTGTATACGGATAACCAAGCATTGAGTTTTCTGAATTCCCAAGACAAACTTAGTCACAAACACATCAAATGGGTGGAGTATATGTAGGCCTATACATTCACCATTAAGCACAAGAAAGGGCAAGAAAACTGGGTAGTTGATGCACTAAGTAGGAGGCTCTTGACAGTCCAAGAAATCCAGTTGAGAAGCATAGGTGTGGATAGTTTTAAAGATTTGTATGCAGAGGATGAAGACTTCTCAAGTGCCAACCAAGTATGCAAGGAGTATCAAAATCATTTCCATAGTGAATACTCAGATTTTACCTTACAAAATGGGCTATTGTTCAAAAGTGGACAACTTTGTGTGCCTAAAGGCTCAATGAGGGAAAATATTATACAAGAGAAACACAATGAGAGCCTCAGTGGTCATTTTGGAGTCAATAAGACTCAAGAGTTGGTTCAAAGATTCTATTATTGGCCAAGGATGAATCAAGATGTGAAAAGGTATGTGGAGACTTGCATGGTTTGCCAAAAAGCTAAGGGTACTTCAACAAATGTCGGTTTGTATCAACCTCTTCCCATACCAAGTAGACCTTGGGAATGCATTAGCATGGATTTTGTGGTAGGTTTACTAAAGACAAAGCAAGGATATGACAACATTTATGTCATTGTGGACGGATTTAACAAAATGGCTCACTTTGTGCCTTGTAAGACTACTCATGATGCATGCCACATAGCTCAGTTGTTCTTTAAGGAAATAGTAAGGATACATGGTTTACCATTGAGTATAGTTTCAGATAGAGACTCCAAATTTATGAGTCATTTTTGGAAAACATTATGGCAAAAGCTTGGCACAAACCTCTCTTTTGGATCAGCCTACCATCCTCAAATAGATGGGCAGATCGAGGTGGTGAATAGAAGTTTGGGAAAATTATTGAGGTGCCTTACCAAGGAGTATGGGCAGACATTGGATCAAGTACTTGCTCAATCTGAATATGCATACAATGACACCATAAATAGGACTACCGGTAAAAGCCCTTTTGAAGTAGTCTATGGTGTGCACCCAAGAGGCATTTTTGAGTTGAGGGATTTAGGAAGTGCAGCAATCAGAAGTGGATATGCAGAGGACTTTTCTCAGTCCATGAAGGAAGTCCATGAATCAATTAGGCAAGCTTTGAAGGAGAACACAAGCAAAATCAAACAAAAAGTTGATGAAAAGAGGAGAAATCTACAATTTCAAGTGGGAGATCTTGTGATGGTGCACTTGAACAAAGAAAGGCTATAGAAAGGAGTAACAAACAAGCTACAAATGAGAAGGATAGGTCTATGTGCCATTCTAGTCAAGTATGGTGAAAATGCATACAAGGTGGATCTACCTAGTGACATAGGCTTGTCACCGGTTTTTAACATAGCAGAATTGGTTGCATACAAGGGGCCAATCCAAGGTGTGGAATGTAGCCACTTAGAGGTTTCAGATGATACACATAACCTTTAGTTACACGCCAAGCCTAATCCTAAGGCTGAGAAGGTGTTAAGTTCAAGAATTGCCAAGAAGACTAGGCATCAAGCCTATTGGGAGCACCTCATTAAATGGTAAGGTATGGATAATGTTGAGGCTACATGGGTGATGGAGTTATAGTTTCAAAAGCTTGGGATTGATCCAACACTGATTCCTCATGAGGTGACATGATCTCTTTTTGTTAGGGAGAATGGTGCAGGAGCACCTAGGTCCTAACTTTCTTGTTTTGAAAATTTTGGTTTGTACTAACCCTATCCAAGTCAGTGGTGAATAAGGACTCCAAAAGGGTCAAAGGGGGAGTATTTAGTGTCAATGTAGGCCTAGGTTGAGTTCATTTTACTTAGGTTTCCATTTCTGTGTAAATATTGTGTTTAAGTAGGTTTTTGGCCTTTTTGTTGGTCAAAGGTGTCAAAAGTTGGTAAAAGAATTTAAGAGGGCTAAATATGTTTTAGGAATGTTTTAAATTCCATATGTGATGATTTAGAATAGGTCTCATGAGTGGGAGAGGCCAAAAGTGGAAAAAACACAAAGTTGCAAAAAGTTGTCATGATAATTTTTGTCCTGAAATTGGTCCAACATTGAAGCTAGGGATTTCTCAACACCATGGAAGGATTAAAAAAGTGGGAAGGCTATAAAAACCCTCTCTTAAATGTTTACCAAGGTTGGTGTACTTCGATTTTGGAAGCAATAATCAAAATACAAGATTTTGGACTGCACTTTTCATTGTTTTTGTCAATTTTTGCACTCTTTGAAGGTTTAATGGATTGAATTCATGAATCCAATGATGGATTGAGGTTTAGTAGTGTTTTTCAGGCTAGGATTTTCATTTTCAAGAATTTTATTTATCTTTTACTACTGTTTCGGTGATTTGATTCACAAGTAGCCAATTTTGGCTTGTAATTAGCAGTTTTTGCTAAAATGGATGCCCCATAAAATCCCACCATGTGTTCATCATGAAATTTTGGTACATGGTAGGCAACCCATTGTAAAATTTAAATATGAAAGTTTCATTTGATATTTTTACCATCTTGCCCTAGGCGAGCCCAAGAGCAACTCGACTACAATTGGCAAGATTAAAAGTTAGTACAAATTACAGAGGTGAATGTAAATGAAAGTCACAAGATTTTTGGAAGTTTTAATAGGTTATTAAAGGTCTTCCTATGTAGGAGGAATCCTAAAGAGTTCCATTTGAAGGTCCAAAGACAAGATTTACTTGCTGCTATTAGTCAAGTGCCTAGAAGCCCTTGGAATTCTCATTTTGGGGTTTTTGTATGCAAAGAAGGGTTGGAAGCTTAAAACCACTAAAATCATTTGGGGTTGAGTGAATATTTGAAAAAAATACATTTTATTTTGGGGTTCCTTTGGACCATTTTAGCCCAAGTCCTCAAAAATTGGTTCTAGGAGGCCTAATTGGGCTCTTTCCCTTGTAGCCTTTTCTAGACCAATTTTTGAAATCGGTAAGAAACCTTTGGACAGAAAACCACAAATGGACCTTGAAACCATCTAAAAACATGAGATAATAACTCTCTACACCTCTGCAACATCTCAAGACCATTAGAGGGCAGTTTGATGAGTTTGAGCCAAGAAGCCATCATTGAGCATATGAGAAACATAGCAAATTGGTAGGGTTCCTAGCAAAGACACTTGAAGAAAACACCTTGGAGTGAGTAAGAAAAATCCCTAGAAGAGATTGAGAAGGACTTGATGGTCTAGGAAGCCACTAGACCTGGTGAGTTGGTGAAATTGAGCAACACCAACTTGGAGAAGTGTTGAGCAAGCTAGGTGATCCCTATCAGTGGGTAACAAGTTTATGAGATTTGCTAAAGGGATAGATTCTTGTATTAAGTGATTTCTGATATGTTGTAAATGGTATTTTTATTTAAAGTTATTAGTTGTGTTACTATTGATTCACCCCCCCTCTTTGTAGTAACTGGATCCTCATAGGATTAACAACCATATTGCATCTGCATGCCTTTTCTTTGTTACAAATATATTTGGTGTAATGAGAAGCCATTTCTTTGTGTTGAGTTAACTCATATTGCATCTGTGTGTCTTTTCTTTGTTACAAATATATTTGGTGTAATGAGAAGCTACTTTTTTGTGTTGAGTCAACTCTTACTTTCTTTATTGTTTGTGTCTTTCACAGTTGTGTCAAGAAGAATTGATCATTGTCTTGGTTAAGAATCCTTTGTTGTTAGAAGATTTTTGGCTAGTCCATAAAGATGTATGCATAGTTTTGAGAAGTATTTTCAGTTCTATCAGAGGTTTTATTATTATGTATCCACTATTTTGAAGATGTACTTTTGATTAGCATGAATAACTATAGTCCATATCACTGTGTAGAAAGGTCTCTGAGTCATTATCCTAATCCATAATGAGTAGCTTTTGTGAAGTTTTGTACATTGAAACCCTAGTCCATATATCATAAAATATGATCCATGGACAATTTGTTATTAAAAAAGCATTTGATGGTCTATGAAGGCATCTAAGATAGTCATCAAGAGTACAACTAAGGACATTCTTCTATGCATATGTAGTAAGCTCAGTGATTGGAGAACGCAACCATACATCCAAGAAGGCAATGAGTTTGTAGTGAAATATAGTTTATAAGAATTACCTAGGGTTTGGGTGCCAACCTTTGTGAAGGGAAGGATACATCTCTACATGATCTTGGTAGCGATAATTTTATGGCAATAATAGTGTAGCAAAATATGATAGTACAATGGAGATCAAGGTACATAGCAAAAGATCCTATCATATGGTGAGTAGTCCCATACCACAATGAAGATAGTAGTCATGAGATAGACTGGATACAAGGAGAGTTTGTATCAAGCAAGACAATAAATAGTGAATGAAAGCTAAAATAAACATCCCATAGTTTCTATATCATGGTGACCATCAATACACTAAAAATGATAGTCAAAGTAGTCTTGTTGATGTGTTTTTTATGACAACATCGAACACAGAATAAAGTTTCCTAATGGTCACTTCACTCTCTCTTGATCAAAGTATGATTGCATGCTAAGATTGCAAGAAGTTAAAACAATCAATTCCAAGGTTCCTTTATGCTATGGGTGTGACTCAATTGGCTGATGTGTTTGCTAGTAATCCAAGGGGCCTTACGTTTGCATCATTCTTTCACTTCTTTGCTATGTTTGGAACTACATCATCGGATATGACAATTTTGCAATGTTGCTGCTTCGAATGGACTAAAATGAACTGAAAGTAAAAGAGAAAGGGATCAAAAGGATCTCAATCTACTCCTAAGGGCGGTGATAACAATGAATAGTGCTCTGGTGGACAAATTCCAAATAAACCAAGCTCTGCTTCGCCAAGATCAACTACAACTCCGCAAGAACCGGTGCAGTATTTTGGGGATGCTAGAGGATTCTCAAATCGAGAAAGTACATTTGAATACCCAAAATGACGCAATCCAAACAACCATTTACAATCGAACTTAGCACAAATTTAAGGGGTCTAGGCTAACTTTACACTGCAACTTACAATCAACAAGATGCAAAAAGTATGAACCATGGAAATTCATCAAACACCATTACATTCTCCATTGAAATCAAAGCACTATACTACTTCTACTCTAAGTGAGGAAGGTGAAACCATGCAAGCTATGAAAAAATAACTTAAGTGGACACCATCAAAGAACAATGCTTCACTATTATTATCTCAAAACTTATCGCAACAATTTCATACAAAGCTCCCTCCTTTACAAATGAGGGGGGTCACCCCTTATATAGTCTTCAAGCCATGGCTACATGCAAAACCCTAATTAGGGTTTTTCCAAAAGATTCTCCATACATGATGCAATAAGGTGGGAATCTCCAATTAATAACCCATCATGCCCATATACAATTAATTCAAAAGTACCCAAAATAGCATCCATTGCTCATTAAATGCACCACCTCCACCTCCTTCAAATTCACCCAACATGCATTGAATATTCATCCATGCAAAAAATCACCCCATTATGTCATAAATGATCCATCATTTCCACATGCAATGGCTGCATGTAAAAGGAATCTGCCATAAATTCAACATGCAATGATCGGGTCATCATTTGGTCAAATATTCCGGTAATGAGTGTACCACTCTACTACCACGTGTTCAATAGATCCTTGCCATGCAAGTGGACCCCGTCATCGTATACCCGCTCCTGCACATCTAGAATTGTTGGAGAGGGAAAATTCGATTCAGGAAGAATTGTCTTTAAGTCTCTTCAACTTTCCTTGCTCAAAGAAGGTTTTTCATCAATTCTGCACATTTCCTATTTTTTAGGAAAATTTCCAAATTAGGGTTCCATGGTCTAGGAGAGAGAAAATTCTCCTACGAATCCAAATCTGTAAAAGTTTTAAAATTTGGATGTGATTTGATGCCTGGGAAAAGATTTTTAAAAACTTTTCCTAGGGGAAATTTCTTGTTTAGTTCACCCTTGATTCCTTCCTTGCCTCAGAAATTTTATCTTCAATTCATCGTTGGGTGTGATTTCTTGTTGTGGAGAAATTCTCCTTTGGAAAGGAATTGTTCCTTACCCCTTCCTAGAATTCTGTCTCGAAGGAAGGAATTTCTGACACTTAGCCAATTTTTTCACTTTCTTGGAATTTCTTCTTCTTCGGCTAAATTCTTCCCCGATGAAGGAATTCATCTCTCTGTGCACTGTCCATGAGAAGATCATTTTAGCACACTCTTGTGTTTCTGGGTGGCATTTTACACTTGGTTGGGAATTCTTTCAATTCCATGGATTCCTTGCATCCTTTATCTGGCGCTCCTTCTCTCACTTGGGCGCTCAAAATACCTTAATCAAGGACTCTTGCAATTTGCCTATTTCTCCATGCATTCTTCATTCTAGCGCCCTCCACAAGGCTGGGGCAGAAATTCCTCCTGGGGAAGGAATTCATTGTTTTGTGAATTGTCCATGTCTTCTTTCAACATCCCTATTTTTTAGGAATCTTCCTAAAACTTAGGAGTCGGGTTCATTGGATGGGGAATTTCATCCTGATTCTGAATCTATCAAATTTTCCACACTTGGTCAAGATTTGGTGTCTAAAAATAGCAAATTCAAAAATTCACTCGAGGGGAATTTTACCTTTTATTCCTCCTTGACTCCTTGGATTCCATGCCTTAGGAAAAATTTTGATTTTTTTATCTTGGGTAGAATTTTTGCCATGCTCTAGATTCATGGATTTTCCCTCTCTCCTTGGGAATCTCATTTCAATGCCTGACTCCAGACTTGGACACATTTTCACTCTATCCATGGACTTGCAGATTTTTCCACCTATGAATGCCTTTTCCATTTTGGTGCCTATTATGACCTATTTCACACATCGCCCCATTGCAAATGGCGACCCCCTTTTCCCCCCTTTTTTTTTTTGCTCTTTAGGGTTCTGTTTTGGCGTCGCATCTGCTAATCACCAGTCTTTTTAAAATGAGAGTTTAGAGTCAGTTTTGAGGTCATCCATAAGAATTTATGCTCATAATTGAATTTGAATGCTGCTAAAGTGTTCAAAAGGTCTGAAGGACGAAAATCGCAATTGCTTTGAGCCATTTCTAACAACTTGCTATTTTTAGAAATTTTTGCTTTTTTTTGCTTTTTTTGCTTTTTTAAAACTGACATCTGGGTTTTGCCTTTTGAGCTATTTTATTACTACCCAATTTGTCAAAATTTCAAAATCTCGCCTCTGGATATAAAAAGCAGGGCTTCAAAAAAAATTCTTTTTTCTAAGATTAGGGTTTTGTTCTTTAGCTTATTCTAATCCTACCCATGTCTTCAGATTCAAAAAATTTTGCTTCTAAGTGTAAAAGGCAAGGGTTTGAAAATTTTGCTTTTTTATGAGATTAGGGTTTTGATCCCCATGCCGAATTATTCCTACCCATGTTCTCAGCTTTCAAAACTGATGTCTCCAAGTACAAAAAGCAAAATGGAAATCCAGATTAGGGTTTTTGTCTAGATGAACCAGCAAGGTATGAACATGGTATGAACACTATTGACCAAGTCAAAAGAAGGCAAGTGGAATGGCACATCAAAAATTTCATCCAGGTTGAAGAAATAAAAATGGTAGACAAGTTCAACAAGGTTCAAGGGTAGAATGGCAGACGATCAGTTAAAATGTAGAAGAAATTTGAGCAGGATCAATTTAAAAATTGTCCAAGAAAAATTTTCCAACAAATATTAAACTCTTATCAAGGGTTAACTAACTCATGGCAAGGGTTGCTTAACTCCTGCCTAAGGTTAATCTTATTCATGCACCCAAAATGTCTAACAATTTTTAAAGTGCACCTCATGCACAAGCAAGAAATTCTTTCCAAGTCCACTTTAAAAACATGGCATAAGGAAGATGGGCTTGAGAAAGAATGTAGGGCCCACTTGAAGATGGCATAGAATAAAACAAATATAAATTTCCCACTTGGCAATAAAAGATGATATGGCATTCCAAGAGAATTAAAAATGACAAGTAAGATGACTTGGCAAATCAAAAATAAAAATAAATAAATTAAATTAAATTAAATTAAATTGTGCATTCCTTCCTGAAATTCGAATTTCTAGAAGGAGATTTAAAACAAATAAAACTTTATAAAACATGATGGAAGCTTCTAAGGATAAATTCCAACTTCTTAGAGGGAGGATAAAGCAATAAAACTTTCTAATTTTTGACAATCTTCCAAGCTTCCTTCAAGAAGAAGTCAAAGGGTTTCAATTTTCTAAAGATAGAATAAAACACAAAGCTTCTAGAAATTGCTAAGAAGCTATAAAGACATGCTGCCTATTCATTAATACTTTGTTTGCCAAGAAGAAGTTTGTATAGCAAAGAAGGAAGCATCAAAACTCTATCAAAATTTGCTAAAGTTGAGAGAAGCTAGTAGCTTCAATGCATGATCAGATTATCCAACTTCAAAATCTGCCATGTCTAAAGGTTTGGAAATCAAAGTGAACAGCTCTCGAGGATAAATATTATTAGATTCATGCCAAAATCTGATCATATTATTAGATTACCTTTGCAGAAGTAAAATAAATTCAAGGGTTTGAAGAAAAAAAATTCAAATTCTTCCGAGGAAGCAGCTCCAAAATCCAACCAGATTATCAAATTTTCAAAAGAATTTGGATGAGAAACAAAGCAAAATCAAGGGTTTAGATAAAATAAGTTTGATATTCTCCTTAAATTCACCATTGATAACAGCTTGAAGGAGGAAATTCTACCTTGAACATCTCCGAAAGGAAGAATAAAGCAGGTCCAAGGGTTTGAAAGGGACATTCAAAAGGTTCAAGTTCGCCATCACCAAGGTTTGCTGATAAAATTTCGAGTTCACCATTGATCATCCTTGAATCTACCTTGGGACAAGAATTCAAATCTGCACATAGATTTCTCAGAAATCTTTCAAATCTGCCAAAAAATAAAATTCATCCAAGACAACAAATTGAAAGTGGACTCGCCCGAGGAAGAATAAATTATGCCCTATCAAAAAAAAGTAATCTAAATTCACGTTGTCAAACTGCTACTATCATTGTCAGCAAGGAAGTTTTAATCATTTCCAAACCCTCCTTGGAAGAGGAAGATTGTTTATATCCGATATACATGTGATAACCTTCCAAGTTTGAAGTGAAGCATCAACCAAAATCTGTCCAAAGATGTGGAAAGTCCGCCCTTTCATATCCAAGGAAGAAATTCATCCAAAATTTGCTGAGGAATAAGACATGTCTAAAGATTTTGTTGAAAGGAAAAACTAAGAACAAAATTTGAGCAAATAAAAAAATTGTCCAAGGATGTGAACTTCACCCTACCAAGAGGAAAGCCTTCGAGCATGACAAACAATCCAAAGCATGAAATTTTTCTTTCCAAGAACAAGATGGCCTGATAGATTGGAAGATAATTTATCTGATCATACTTCCGAAGCCTACCAAGATGACATGACAAAGAGAAAGACAAATTGTTTGATTATATTTCCGAAATGTGCCAAGACAAGAGGGCATGTGACTGTCCAAACTTTTCTGATCCATTAAAAATGAAGGATGATTGTCCAAGAATATTCCAAGTCCGAGGACAAGCTAATTGAAATGAAGCATGCCAAGACATAAAGACTGACACAAATTTGTTCCAAGACACAAAACTTAATATGTCAGACACATTCAAGTTCCTGGTTTAAGACAGCTTAAGAGGGAGAAAACATAAATTTGCACATTCATAGTCAGAACATAAGATAGGACTGAAAATTGTCCAAGCAAGTTGATCAAACTCAGACATGAATTTGTCCAAGGCATAAATGAAATATGTAAAGATGTCAGATCATGGACCTCAAATTTGATCCATTAGACAAGAAGACCATCAAGCCAGCACGCCATGAGGATAGACAAATTTTGACAAATTCACATGAAATCAAACCAACAATCAAGCAGGAAAATAAATTTGACAAGGACATGAAATCAAGGGTCAATCAAACGAATAGGTGGATAAAGGTTTGATACATGAAAAATGGCTAAGTGTCGAATTTCCCACAACCAAAACAATCAAATTTTGACTAAATGTTGGACAGGAAACATGAAGAAAGAAGAACAAAGAAGAAAATAAAGAGGAGATGAATCAAATTCTTCTCCAAATACAAGGCACCTGAAAGAGTCTTCAGGCATCAAGAAAGAGAAGTCTTCAGACTCGGCGAAAGTATGGAAAGAAATTCCAGATTTCTTGAAGGATTTCATTTTTGAAGAGTCAAAGACAAGCTCCCACGTGCAACAGAAATTGGTGGCAAGAAGAGTATTCCAGACAAATTTCCATACTTAGGCAAATTTTTTGATACAAATTCGGGAATTCAAGTCAACATGTCCAGGTTCATAGAACACACTACCTCTCAGCAAAAGAAGGGGGTGCAATATTGAAAGATAACATCTTGTGCCACTTGTCTCTCATCTGACGGATATTTGATCTATTTTGGGAAACCCTAATTAGGGTTAGGTTTTTTTAATCTTGGCCATTGATTAGAAATCAATCCTGGCCATTTAATTGTAATTGGGGAGCCTATAAATTGAACTCACTCCTCATTTGAAAATCATGGGAGCATGTTGCAAAACATGTTGAGATAAGCAATTGTTGCATACAATTGCCAAAGTAATAAGTAATGCAATGTTCGAATTAATTGTGATTACTTCTTTTATTTTGGAGTTGGCATGGTTCTTATACCTCATCATAGTTTAGATTTTATTTCATGTATGTTAGAAGAATGAAGGATTTGATAGTTTAGATTGGTGAAACTTTTTGCTCATACTTTTGTTGGATGGATGATTTTCATTCGATATGAAAAGTTAGCCTAAGCTTTTAATGTGGATGCTTAACTTCTACTTTGAGTAATATTGTTCAATTGTTGGTGTTATTCGTAAGTGTGAAAATCTTGAGCACAACCTTAGAGGATTTCACATGCTTTGCGTATTTGTCCTAAGTGTGGCGAAGCAAAGTGTTGTTATTAGTTTCACCCAATCTTTACCATCTCCTAAATTCTTAGGAATAGATTAGAATTTCTAAACCATATCTCCTTTTCAATTTTCTTGAAGTCCACAATCCAAAACCCACAAATGATAAACTTCCATTGTGAATTGAATGAGCCAAGCGTAAGTCCTTTTATGTATTACCAGCATATCACAATGCCCATTGAGCTTATCTACACATCAAGACCTGACCAAGAAACCTTGGAATCGCCATATAGTCTTCTTGCAACCTTAGCATAAGTCGTGTTTTTTCAAGAGAGGATAGAGTATCCTTGGGTATTTTATTCTAATGTTCGGTATATGATAAAATGTACACCAACAAAAATTGGTGCTAGAAGGAGGGCTGATCATTGTGAATGCCCAAATAGCTGAACTTAAGATCTTATCAAGTCTTTTTTGGAGGAATTATCCAAAGCTTTTCTACCCTCCTCCCATGCACCAACAAAAATTGGTGCTAGAAGGAGGGCCGATCATTATCAAGTTGTATCAATTCATATTTGCGAGGATTTATCCAAAGCTTTTTAACCCTCCTCCCATGCACTAATAGAAATTGGTGCTAGAAGGAGGGCTGAAAATTTGTTTGTTTATTCAAGTGGAGAAATTTAGCTGAATGGAAGCAATATGAACTTTGAATTGCCAAATTAGAGAAATGTTAGATCTTTTTTATGTCAAAAAATTCAAAAAATGAAAAATTGAAAAAATCAAAAAAAGGATTTCTCGATGGATGAGTGACCATTCTATATTTCTTATTGTTGGGATAGTCTCCTAGTGGACATCACTTAGATTCAAGAAAATTTGAATGCACAACTGCATCCCAAGAATTTGGCTAAATTTGCCATACCAGGGAGGTGTCGGATTCATGAAACGACATAGCATGATGAGATGAATTGCTTGACATTCTTGTCAAGGATAGAATTGGTTGTACAAGGGAAAATTTTCTTTTGGGATGAGGGCAATGGAAATGATCCTTTTACAAGGTTCATACTCAGAATTCAAAATTAGATAGAGGTAGGAAATGAAAGACTTGAAGGCATTTTGCTTCCTCGTTGGTGTCATATTCATAATGAGCCACATTCAGAATTTACTTGTTCAATATGCGAAGAGGCCATCAACCAAGCTAGATGTCAATTGGGATTATTAGAATTGCCAAGGAAATGCATTTGGAATGAGCATCTTAGTCCTGCATCAAAAGAACAAAGCATTGCAACATCATGAAGTTGTGAAGGAAGAAAATTGGGAAAAGATATTGAATCAAGTATTAAAGTGGATGAATATTGTTCCTACATCACACTAGAATGAGAGGGAATCGGAATAAAGACCAAATAAGCAATGAGGTACATCCAAGCAACAGGCAACTGTCATCATATGGAAGTGAATGAATATATAGAATTGCAAGTTAGTAAAGATCACCAAGAACCAAAAATAGAGGACTTAGTTCAGAATAGAGGTGGTGCACTTCAAGAAGGAATAATCCTTAACAAAGAAGGTCAATCATGCATGAACAAGATGGAAGAAATGATAAGTAACTTGCAACAAGATGGAATATTTGACGATCAATGGGTTGCCTAGATGGAAATAGATTATGAAATGCAATTTGGGTCAGCACTTGATCTAATGATCACAGTCATGGAGGAATTGCTAGATGAAATTGAGAAAAATGGAATGCTACTTGATGAACAAGTAACCGTGACAAAGAAAAAAAATGAAGAACAATTCAAGTTGGGGCTTGATCCATTGTCAGGGATTCAAAAGGAGCCAGCACATGAGATGTTCCAAATTTCAAAATTCCCCTTTGAATCCAATTTTCACCACACTCCACCCAGTTTGGGACGTGACATTGATCTACATGTTTCAGATACAAGTGGTATGGTCCACCATCAACTCTGACCTCCTGATGAAGCAATGGATGATGACAAAGAATTCCTATCTACAAATGAAGACCACCAGGTTGTATCTTTCCCTACTGTTGACTATAAATAATATCATTTTGATTATGAAGATTTAGGAAAGACTACTTGTTTATGGATCAATCATGGTCCAGACGAGTTGCCCTAGTTACTAATCTTTCCTGAAGTTTTGCTTGAGTTTCAAGTTTGTACTTCTTGAAGAATATTTTTCCGAATTTAAAGATAAGTTTGCAAAACTTCAGATTGTGACTACTCCTTTGTTGTTGCTACACATCCTAAGAAATCATGCTAGGAGTTCTATATGCTTAGGTCTGTGTTAGTGAACAGATTTGTCCTTTTTACAAATGATCAATCTTGAACTCTATTGCCTTATTTTAAGAACAAGTGTTTCACTAAACAGTTGGGTAAGTGTTGTTCGAATCACTTCCCTCTGAATTTTGCGTAGGTACAGCTCCCTATCTTAATTTTTCAAAGAATGTTTTAAACTATTTATTTTTTAATAGTAGCTTTTAACCTGAAAGCATGTAAGGCTGCCTACTTCATTCTTGGATGAGAGGCTCATATTTCACACATGTTTCAAAAAGAAGAAAGCAATTTTTCCTATCTTTTCAATATATGAGATGATAGCAACTGAGACAAAGTTCAGTATACCATTTACACAAGTTTAATATAGAATGAACAAATTTAAGAAACTAAATCTATCTCCAAACATGAATCTTCTCTAGAAGTAAACAAACATTCAAAGGAAAGAACATCAAAAGAATAATAAGTTTCTGTTATGGAAAGATCATTACTGTTATTTGATCAGATAAACATATGCAAAGACATGCATCTATTCAGATTCAAAACACACAGATTTTCCTTCTCCCAAGAACAATATGATCAGACTTTATATATATATATCCTTATGCAACAAAGACATGAAAATACATCTACAAATCTTCTTCCATTCTAGGTTTAATAGTTTGATTCTTCCTTTGATAAAACAGAAAATACACAAAAATGGAGCGAAAAACTCTCAAAATTAGTCACAAAATCTAACCCCCATACTATCTACTTTTCCTTAATTTATAGTTTAAAATAGGGGAGGTCTCCCTGAAAACTCGACCACCCCCATAAACAGTTATGAAACCAACAATAAGTATTTTGGGACAGATATCCTAGAGTTTTTGCATAACCATAAGAAATTACAAAAATAAAGGAAACTAGCCCTAAAGTAATGCATTATGCCATATTTCTATCATCATCATCCTCTCCACTTTCGCAGCCGTCATGAGCGGTTGTAAGTTCTTGAACAATGGATTGGCTCAGGACTTTCATCACGTTGAGCTTTGCCTTCACCACCTCTTTATTCCACCAGTGTTGCACCATCTTCTTAGAATGTTTTGGCAGTTGATCATTTCCAATGAAAGTCATATACTCAATCCTTGCCACCCTGGTTATATCTTCAGGCATGAAGTTACAATTGGCCCTGATCTTTTCCATGTTCATTCGGAAAGATCTGATTGCATCTTCCATGCTTAAACCATAAATTCCCAACTGCCAATCATGGTCAGGATTAACCACCTTATTATCATTGACTATGCTGCTTTGAAGATCTTGGAGTTCATGAACAGAGGTCTTTGCATCGGTAATCACTGACTTGAAGGTAAGCACTCACCACATTATGGTTTTCTTCGCACAAAAAGCTGACATTCATCCACCACTAGCTTGATTGAGTGTTCTGTCAAAAACCTGGTAACTCCATATTCTTCTATTTTGGTAAACAGAGGCAAGATATTCTGCCATTTGAGCTCCTCCTTCTCCCACAACACAAGCTAATTTTGAACCTCAGAAATAAGACCTTGTATTTCATCGCATAGTCTCTGGGAGTTAGTAATTTACTTCTTGTTGTCTTTGATTATCCGCTCAATCCATTTCTCCATAGCTTTAGCAATACTCTTGGCCCATTGAACTTGATTCATTAGCTTTTTGTTTTCCGGGGAAGTTGGGTCGAAGTTCTTAGTAGCATGAGATATTGGAAGTGCCCCAAGGCAACCAATACTATCAATGAACTGAGCCAGAACATTTATGTGTTGCTTTAGTTCTCTCTTTTCTCGCCATCCTTTTCTGACCTAGTAAGCATTTTCTTTGCTGACACTTGGAAAAAGTGGTTGTTTGTGTCTCTGCTCATGTTTCCCAATTCTGCCTTTGTGATCTTGAAATCATCAGGGGCAGCCTTCTTATTTTCATCCTTAGGTTTATATGAGGTGATTTTAGCAACCCATTTTCCAGTTTCCTCATCATTGTTTAGGCGAGCAGCAGTCTTGAACCTTTTCGGCTTTGGATTCTTTTCTGTGTATTTAACAACCATTTCCTGAATTGGAATAGTCACAGGAAGGAAACTCCTTTTCTTGTTCACTAAGGTGGTCAACCACTTAGGAGTTGCACTGGAATGAGTAGTTCCTTCGATCATCTTTGAAGGTGGCATCATAGCCATAGTTACCATTTGAGAATCCAAGGCACTAGCAACTTTGCCATCCAAATCTTCAATTTCAAATATCTGGGCATCAAGCACAACATCCTTTACCCACGTATCCTTTTCCTGATCCATCTTTCTTTGGGTTGCACTTCATGACCGAGTATGCCGAGGAGTACAAAAATCCAAAGTTGAACTAAACCTGTGTCTAAGTTGGGGCGACTTGTTATCCTTACCTACATAAATAGGAGCATTGTTAGAAAGATGCTTTGGTGAAGATAGAGGATCCTTATTACTTCTTGCAGAATGAGACTTAATGCCTGACTTCATTGCTTTCTTATTGGCCACCCATGTTGCAGTCCTTTCTAGAACTCTTTTGGTCCTTAATTGTATATCATCATTCTCCTCCTCATCCCAGTTAATTAGAGGCATTTCAGTTTCTGCATGGGCCAAATACCCTAGTTCGAATAATTCAAGATAATCTTATTCAAGCCCTTTAGTATCTAACTTTATCTGCAAAGAGACAACTTGTTCTAACACCAATCTCATGTTTTCCCTTTTAAAAATTTCAAGTTCATCTGTACAATCTTCCTAGAAATATTCTCACTGTAGCATGCGAAGATAAGGCAGTAGACCAAGGCTTCAGGAAAATCCTTTGTTATCAAAACCTTTTCTTTTAGAATACAGAGAAAAATTAAAATTCCTGAGGTCTGCTCCTATACTTAGAGCGTCAGACATTAAACTACAAGACAACACGCCCAACTATATGGGAAAATGACCTTCCCATTTGTTCCTAGGATGTGCCTTTTTGAGTACAGAGATTAGTTGCCTGCATACTTCCGCTAGAACGAAGCAATCTGAATAGAAGTGAGGAAGCTTGAAGGGTTCCTCTTCAAAACCTCCTACCCATATGTAACAGAAGTGTGGAAACTGGACATAAAACCTACTGAACCTCTTTATCAAACTCAATGGATCATCAGAAATCCTTTTAGCTTTCACATTCTTCAATTCATGACACAAATCACCCAGGAAAATGTTGTGCACCCTTCTGAAATCCTGTAAAGCTTTATCTTTTTGTAGAATAGGATAAAACTCATATACAGGAACATCTTCCTCAGTGAGCTATTTCAGTATACCAGCCAACTCTTTAACACAAGCCAAACAATACAAGAGATATGAGGACATAAAGAAGTTTTGTTTGAACTGCTTAGCCAAACTCAGTTGTTCTCTCATTGAATCGGCGATCAATTCAGCCCAATCCAAATACTACTTTCCTTCTAAAACTAGCTGCACATAACAATAAATCCAGTCGTCAAAGCTATAAGCCTCAGTGGATCCTCTGGCTCGGTGCAACAAAAGCATTATGCCATGAATATGCAGCAACATGTTGTTCTTATTAGGATTCTTGGGTAACCTTGAACCACCTCTTTCAGGAACCTTCAATCAAAGTTTCGCTACATTGTTTCGGTGCCTAGCTCTGTCTGCATTGAACTCGGTGATTGACTGAGTAGGAGAAAAGTTGGAGCGCTGGTAATTAGGTATCTTGAAGACTGAGGAAATTACTTCATGATTAATGACAAGAGGGGTTTCACCATTGTCTCTCCTAATGGTTTTAGATACTGGGTCGTATCTAGCAATACATTCGCGAATCAACTCTAGACAAGGAATGGCTAGGGGAAAAGCTACGGCTTCTACGAGACCCTTACTCAGTATCTCCACACCAAATGACTTGTCAATCCCCTTGAACACTCTTTCTTTCAATACCTCAAGGTTTTCCCCTTTTAGATCAGTATCGCTAACTATGGGTTCTATGGATGCCAGACTAAAAATGTTTCCAAACAAATGCAGCGTGGACTTCATAATTTTAAACAATAAACCTAAATTGATTACATATAAACCTTCTATACGAGAGAAAATGCAAGCAAAACCACTAGAAAGAGAAAGGAAAGACTCACCTTCACAATTGAACAACCAGATGACGGCTAGCAGCAAGAAAGACTCCTATCCAGGAAAAACACACAAAGATACAGCAACAAGGAACAAATGTGGAGTAGTAACAATCCTTCATACCTTATTAGTGAAGGCAATGATGCAAATACATTGAATGCAATAATTTCAAATTTCAGTCTGAGTGTGTCAAGTTTGTGGATTAGACCTCGCACGCATGCATTGAATGCATAGCAGCATTTTTGAAGTAACTGCCAGTTCCCGAAATGATTACTTACTTTGAAAAACCAAAGAATGATCTCACTTAGGACATGGTTCCGCCTCTTCATATTTGGCAATGAATGCACTAGCAAATCATTAAAACCCATAGGGCCCACCAACATCGAACACATATGAACATCCTGAACAAACTTCATGAGTGTTCAAGTGGTTCAAGATGTACATTGCGCTCATAGAGAATTTTGCCAAAACAAATAGTACCAAGCTGCTGACCACTTTTGCTATATTGAACATGTTGAACATATTTGAACCTCTTGAACTTAGTTCAATAAGTTCAACACCCGACAAAAAATAAAGTGATAAATCACTAAAAAAGGAACTTTTTAAGAGAGCCATTGCAAGACACTTAGAGAAAACATTAGTATGAAAAACCTTCCTCGAACACCTTGGAACCTATGAAACCTAAATGAACCTATTGAACCCGGTTCAAAATGGTTCAACATGTTCACAGAGCTCAACCAATTATCTAAACTTGACTTTAATGACTAGTAAAAGGATTTACAGAAATATTAAGGACTTGAACCAAGGTACCACTAGAAGAATTAGGACTCCAACTGAAAAACTTAAAGGATGATACACTCTTATCATGGGAAATAAATGACACAGTAACATTGGCTCTGACTGGGGATTGTATTTTTCAAAGGAAAATGCAAAGAACTCATAGACTCTAGTTTTGCAGGACCAAAAACAAAAAAAGGGAAAAGATTAGGGCACACACAACTAAGAACACCTAAGCTACTATATACAAAAATCTTGATCACAGGACTTACAATTTATAGAGCTTGAGATCTTGCCCATTGTAGGTATAGGGCATAATCATTCCATCAACGTAGCTGAGTTTGAAAGCATTTTGTCCCACCGCTTCACAGATCTTGAAAGGGCCTTTCCACAATGAATCAAACTTGTCGTGAGCACCTTTTGGCTCTTTCCTTTTATCCCATAATAGCACCTCATCTCCTATTAGGAAACCTCTTGGGCAAGCTCGCATGTCAAAAATCCTCTTCACTCGGTTCTGATGTTTTGAAATTCTATCTACTAGCAACTCCCTCTCCTCTTCCAACTTCATCAGGTACATAATTCTTTTCTCCAAAGCATTTTGAAAGAAGGAATCTTCCACTACTATCTGCAGCTTGGCCGTTGATAATTCTAGAGGTAAGGAAAGTTTTGCTCCTACACCATACACAAGTTCAAAAGGTGCCATTCCAATGGCCCTCTTAGGTGTGGTTCTATCCGCCCACAAAGCCTCATATACCTTCTTATGCCAATTCTGAGCACTTTCATCAACCAACTTCTTCATGATGGCTATCAAGTTCTTGTTGCTAGATTTTGCCAATCCATTACCCTGTGGAAAGTAATCAGAGGAATATGAGAGGGTAATCTGATGCTCGTAGCAAAACATTGTCAATTCTTTAGAGGAGAAATATGATGCATTATCCGCCACAATATTTTGGGGAACCCCAAAACGGACTAGGATGTAATCCTTGAGAAAACTACACACAACTTCTGAGTTCACCTTTTTAGTGGGAATGGCTTCTACCCACTTGGTAAAGTAGTCAGTTACTGTCAATATGTACATATGACCAGCACTGGAATGAGGGTTTATTGGTCCTATGAATTCAATGCCCCACTATTTGAAAGGTTCATCTATTACAATAGGCCTTAGAGGTAGAGCCGCCAAATGTGGCTTTCCAGAAAAGAGTTGACATTTCTCACATTCTTTAACATAAATATATGCATCCCTAAACATATCGGGCCAATAAAAACAATTCCTCATAATTTTGAAAGCAGTAACAGATGATGAGAAGTGTCCCCCACAAGCTTCACCATGATAGGTCTCCAGGAGCCTTTGTTGTTGAGGTTTATCGACACACCTTAAATATGTTCCATCTAAACCCTTTTTGTATAAAACATCCCACCAAATTACATACTTAGCAGCTTTTAACTTAAGATTCCTTTGTTCTTTTGCTGACAAATGCCTTGGGCAGTTACCATAAGTTAAATAATAGGCCACATCAGAGAACCAGGTATCTTGCAATCTAACAAAAAGAGTTAAAGGCAATTCAGCTTCAGTTTCCACCTCATTTTCTGCTATCAACCTGCATAAACCTTGTCCTTTGACTATCTTCATAGGGTGAATATCTAAGTCATATTCTTGAATTTTTGTTACCCAAGTTGCTCTCTTATTTAATCCAACCTCTTGCTAAGTTAAAATGCTTTCTATTGCGGAATCTAGGACAAAAACCAAAGAGTGAGAATGCAGACTATAGTACCGAAACTATTTCACAGCTTTAACTACTACATAGGCATGTTTCTCCAAGAGTGAATACTTAAGCTCATGCTTCTTGAGCAGAATACTCATGAATGCTATAGGTGCTTTAGCCCCATATTTATCCAACTATAATAGTATTCTAGACATCGTATGCTCTGATGCATAACAATACAAAATAAAATCCTTTGTGAAATCCAGATTAATGAGAGTAGGTGCATTTGCAACTGAACCTTTAATTTTTTCAAAAGCATCTTTGGCCTCTTTAGTCCATTTGAAAGGATGTTGTTCGCTTAACAAGTTGATGATGTGTTTTGTGGTCTCTGCAAACTCCAGAACGAATCTTCTCAAAAAATTCACTTGACCAAAGAATGACCTTACTCCAGTCCGATTGGAAGGTAAATTGAGATGTTGAATTGCATTAACTCTCTTAGGATCGATCTTGACTCCTTCCTTTGAGACAATATGTCCTAACAATTTGCCCTCCATGATATAGAAAACTGATTTCTTTGGGTTCAAGGAGATTCTGTGCTCACGACAATGCTGTAGTTTTGCACTCAAATCTCTAAAATGATCCTTCCTTTCTTTTGAAAACACCGTAAGATCATCCAGGTAAACAACAATAATTCTATCTCGAAAATCCTTAAATGAGGAATCCATAACCCTTTGAAAGGTGGCTTCGGCATTTATTAAGGCAAGTGGCATGCGGTTATACGTGAATGTTCCCCATTGAGTGATGAATGTTGTCTTGTGTTGTTCATGCTCTGCTAAGCCAAATGGCATGCGGTTATACATGAATGTTCCCCATTGAGTGATGAATACTATTTTATGTTGTTCATAATCTGATTGTAACTAGAAAAACTGTCCAACATCGACATCATCTCTGACCCGAACACCGTCTGTAGAATATGATCCATATTGGGTAAAGCGTAGTTGTCCTTCAGACTCGCTTGATTCAGATTATGAAAATCAACACAAATATGAATTTCCCCATTCTTCTTCCTTACGGGCACAATGTTGGCTACCCAGGTAGAATGATGAATTAGATATATGATTCTGGCCTTAATCATTTTATCAACCTCTTTAAAAATTGCATCCGCCATAATGGGGTTAAAATTCCTCAAATTTTTGTCTGAAAGGAGAAGCGCCTAGCTTCAATGAAATTTGATGCTGGAAATGCCCATTTCTAAACTCCTTCAGGTCATCATAGGACCAAGCAAAGACATCAATGTATTTTTTTAGCAGTGTGTCAAGTGCTTGCTTTTCCTCCATAGAACAACACTTGCCAATTGTTACCTGTTTTGGGTTGGATTCATCACCCAAATTTATTTTCTCGCAATTTCCTTTTCCATCATCCTTGGGAACTTTCTTGCCTATGAATGCATCATCTCTGGTGAAAAACCTTTCCAGAGTCACTAGCCCCTTTGGAATTTTGTTGCCTTTGAGCTGAATAAAACTATTTGTAGGATCTACCTTTGGGTCTGGACTAAACTCTTTGGAGACATTCTCAGAACCTTCAAAATACGATTGGAAAAATGATTGAGCACATTCTAGGAAATCTTTGATCTGTGCATCCTCATCAAACACTTGCCAATGATTTACATTATCGGGGACACTGGGCCTATAGATCATTTCAATCCTATATGAGTTATCCTTAAAGTTTGGATGTGGTAATAAAAGTGAAGCTGAAATGGCCAATGAATCTACCCTACTATTTTGTTCCCTTGGAATGGCTTCAATCGAGAAAGCATCAAAGAATTCCAACTCATCCCAAACCTTATTTCTGTAATGCCTCAACTTGTCATTCTTAACCATATAAATATTTCTCACATGTCTGACAATCAACTCTGCATCACCTTGAACTTTAAGTAATTTGATACCTTTCAATCTGGCCTCATTTAATCCTAATAATAATGCCTCATACTTTGCAGTATTATTAGTATTCTTAAAATCCAACTTGAAAGAAAATGGGAAAATATTACCAGTGGGTGACAGCAAAACAACCCCTGCTCCCGAGTCAGAGTTGGCGTAGCTTCCATCAAATTCCATCTACCATAACCCATCAAGTTCATCAACCGCCTTGCCTGGTTCCCTTTCGCCAGGTGCAAGAATGAGATAGTTTCCAAACTTACATTCTTGAAACAAGATCTGAGCTTTGGGGTTATCTGAAGGAAAAATAGTGTACTTATTTTTAGGCTTAGGTTCAAGCTTGATTTTCTATTTTCCAAGGGGAATAATGGCCTAAGACCAGTCCATTTTGATTTCACCTGCAAGGTCCTTGCAAAATGTTCTACTCAAAAGCATTCCATAACTCACTGGAATATCAGCAACCAGGATAGTTAATCTTACTCTTTTGTCAGGGCATGCTGCTAGCACTGCCTGGACGTCTTTTACCTGTCCAATAAGAGGAACCTATTTCCCATCCATCGAAAAGCATCTCCCAAATGTTTTAGTGAGGGTCAAACCTAGAGACTTAGCCACAGGTGAAGGCATTATGTTGTCTGATGCTCCTGAATCTATTATGCAATTGCTAAGCTTCTAACCATTCAAGAGAAGGGATATATAGAAAGGTTCAGGTTTCAGAATCTCAACCTCAAGCCTAGATTTTACATCATGAAAAGCACAGGGATCAGCCAGGTTAGCTAATGAGCATGGGGTGGATGAAGACCTTTCAGCAGCAGCTAAATCACTATTCTCCATGCATCCGTGTACCTGGGACTCCGAAAAAGAATCTCCCTTAACATATTTGACTAGTTTATCTAGTTATTTTGGGTTCAACTTCAAATAATCGATAGTAGGAAGTTGAATAGTAGAGGCCTTACAAAACTCAATGATGTCAAAGGAGGAGGAAGAGGAAGGGGTATTGTTATCTTCATGATTCCTTTGCAAAATCCTAACTTTAGGGACCTTTGAAAAGATACTACTTGGGAGATCTTTGCCTTTGAAATTGCTTCCAGAAGGATTCACAAAAGAAGAAGCTTGGGAAGTTCATTGATTCCTTGTTAGAATCGCACATGAAGGACCTTCAAGGGCCACCAAAATGTTACTACCTTTTTTCGAATTTGACTCATATTCAAGGTAGAATGTTCCACAGTCGCCAGGTACCTGTTGAATTCTTTTTGCTTCAGTGAACTCACCTAATTCATCTTTTGTGTTTTGCATCTAAACATGTCTTATCATATTGAGACAAGAAACCTCATCGTGATTAGTGGTGAGATGGAATGAACACATGACACCTTTCTCAGGAGGTGCCTCTATTTGTAATCTTTGTGGAACATCAGGCAATTGCAATGGTGATCCATAGTTATATTGATTTGGAGTTTTCCTTCTTATATCCTGAGAAGGTTGTGGATAAGAGCTTCCAGACTTAGGTATCTGCCTCTTCAGAGAAATCATATCATTGACAAGCCGTTGAACAACTGGGTTGGTGGAAGAGGTAGATGCCTGAGGAGTTTGTATATCTTTCCTCCATTTTCCAACTATTATCAAATCGTCTTCAAGCTGTATAGCCTCATTTTGTGTAGTCTCTAAATTAGTCGACCTACTTCTTCTAAGGTGAAAACCTAAGTCAGGTGGCATGGAATTTATAAAGAAACATTGTTGATTATCTTTAGTTGGTCTTTTGGCTTGAGGAATTTTGTGGATAATCTTATCATACCTGGCTACATAATCCCTCACTGGCTCATGAATTTCTTTTTTCATTTGTGTAAGTTGAGCCAGTAGCAAATGTTCATCTTCAGCACTTTTGAATCTTTTCTCAAAAGTGGTTTTCATTGTTTGCCAATCAGTTATGGATCCTACTCGCAGATGACTGAACCATTTTGTTGCCCCCTCGGTGAGAATTTGGACAAAAAGCCTAACGACCATGTCCTCATATTGGACTGCTAGAATTCCAGTGGCCACATTAAAAGAATTCAAGTGCTCTTCAACTGAGACTTTTCCATCTCCATTATATTTAGGTAAAACATCCCTTGCCCCTTTTGGAAGTAGATTATGAGTTGCAAGGGCAAGAGGTCCAACAACAGCACCCCATGGTTGAGCCATAATGAACACAGGATAAATGGTTACAAGGGGAGGGGCTTGAACTCCAGTAAGTGTTAGTGCTTGCCAAGGATTTGAAGAAGAAGGTATAGGAGTAACTCTGACAGGAGAGGAAGGTCTACTATTATCTTTCCTTTTAGGAGTAAATTTTGTGGTGAATGGTAGCCTTTGCAATTCTTTGAAACAATTATCAACTATTCCTTCTCTCCTTTGTGCTCTGGTATATGGATGAGAATCCAATGTTATCACCCTTAGGAATACTAAGCTCATTCAAGCGAAACTCAATGTCAATGGTTTTCTTGAATTATTAAACTGTTTCTTTGACAAAGCGAACTCTGTGCAATTTTACCAATTATGGGCTCAATTTTGTTATGTCTACAGCATACCGATCTACTAAAAATTTGGTTTTCTCTTTGTTTCGTTTCCCCAGCAGAGTCGCCAAAAATGTGTTAGTGAACATATTTGTCCTTTTTACAAATGATCAATCTTGAACTTTGTTGCCTTATTTTAAGAACAAGTGTTTCACTAAATAGTTGGGTAAGTGTTGTTCTAATCACTTCCCTCTGAATTTTGCGTAGGTACAGCTCCCTATCTCAATTTTTCAAAGAATGTTTTAAACTATTTATTTTTTAATAGTAGCTTTTAACCTGAAAGCATGTAAGGCTGACTACTTCATTCTTGGATGAGAGGCTCATATTTCACACATGTTTCAAAAAGAAGAAAGCAATTTTTCTATCTTTTCAATATATTAGATGATAGCAACTAAGACAAAGTTTAGTATACCATTTACACAAGTTTAATATGGAATGAATAGATTTAAGAAACTAAATCTGTCTCCAAACATGAATCTTCTCTAGAAGTAAACAAACATTCAAAGGAAAGAACATCAAAAGAATAATAAGTTTTTGTAATGGAAAGATCATTACTATTATTTGATCAGATAAACATATGCGAAGACATGCATCTATTCAGATTCAGAACACATAGATTTTCCTTCTCCCAAGAACAATATGATCAAACTTTTTATATATATCCTTATGCAAAAAAGACATGAAAAATACATCTACAAATCTTCTTCCATTCCAGGTTTAATAGTCTGATTCTTCCTTTGATAAAATAGAAAATACACAAAAACTGAGTGAAAAACTCTCAAAATTAGTCACAAAATCTAACCCCCATACTATCTACTTTTCCTTAATTTATAGTTTAAAATAGGGGAGGTCTCCTTGAAAACTTGACCACCCCTCGTAAATAGTTATGAAACCAACAAGAAGTATTTTTGGATAGATGTCCCAGAGTTTTTGCATAACCATGAGAAATTACAAAATAAAGGAAACTGGCCCTAAACTAATGCATTATGCCATATTTCTATCATCATCATCCTCTCCGCTTTCACGAGCGTTGTGAGCGGTTGTAAGTTCTTGAACAATAGATTGGCTTGGGACTTTCAATGCATTGAGCTTTGCCTTCACCACCTCTTTATTCCACCAGTGTTGCACCATCTTCTCGGAATGTTTCGGCAGTTGATCATTTCCAATGAAAGTCATAGACTCAATCCTTGCCACCCTAGTTATATCTTCAAGTGTGAAGTTACCCTTGGCCCTGATCTTCTCCATGTTCATTCGGAAAGATCTAATTGCATCTTGCATGCTTAAACCACAAATTCCCAATTGCCAATCATTGTCAGGATTAACCACCTTATTATCATTGATGATGCTGCTTTGAAGATCCCGGAGTTCATAAATAGAGGTCTTTGCATCGGTAATCACAGACTTGAAGGTAAGCACTTGCCACATTATGGTTTTCTTCAGCACAAAAAGATAACATTCATCTGCCACTAGCTTGATTGAGTGTTTTGTCAAAAACTTGGTAACTCCATATTCTTCTATTTTGGTAAACAGAGGTAAGATATTCTGCCATTTGAGCTCCTCCTTCTCCCACAACACAAGCTGATTTTGAACCTTAGAAATAAGACCCTGTATTTCATCGCATAGTCTCTAGGAGTTAGTAATGTACTTCTCACCATCTTTGATTATCCGCTCAGTCCATTTCTCCACAACTTCAGCAATACTCTTGGCCCATTGAACTTGGTTCATTAGCTTTTTGTTTTCCGGTGAAGTTGGGTTGAAGTTCTCAGTAGCATGAGATATTGGAAGTGTTGAAATGTGGTGACTAATCAGAAAAGTACTATACACTCAGCATGTATCCTCGCTGGGGTCCGGGGCTGGGCAGGGGTTTGGGGGTGGCAGCCCCCGAGAAATTTTTTTTTGGTCATTTTTCATTGATGAAAATCGACATTGTAATAAAACCCTAAAAAGCCCGACTTTTTTTTGTTGCCCTAAAAATGCATGTTATAAGAGGTTGGGATGCTTAAGGCATTATAAGGTTGATGTACTATTTTTGCTAGATAATAAGAAAGATTGGACGGCTGTGTATGGTGGACATAACCCATTCTGGGTGAACCATGTTAAATCTCTGTGTTATCTATGTCCTGTTTTATTTCTTTATGTTTTGTATTTAAATCTGCATATAATTGTTAGTTCATATTTGCTTCAGATCTGCTTGAAACCCTAACAATTGGTATCAGAGCAAGGTTTTATGTAAATTGGTAGGACTTTCAGATTTGAATGGGAGCAATGGAGGATTCCAAATTCAAGGTCGAAAAGTTTAACTGCCAGAATTATCAGTTATGGAAAATGCAGATGGAGGATTACCTGTATCAAAAGGATTTGTGGCGGCCATTGGAGGGAAAGGTAAAGAAACCGACCACAATATCAGATGAAGAGTGGGACATTTTAGATAGAAAGGCACTGGGATCCATTCGATTGTGCCTTGCGTTGTCTATAGCATTCAATATAACAGAAGCAAAAATGACTGTAGATTTGATGGCAACATTGGCTAAGTTGTATGAGAAACCCTTGGCTTCGAATAAGGTATTTCTTATGAAGTGTTTATTTAATTTGAAAATGAGTGAGGGAGGATCTATAGCGGAGCACTTAAATGAATTTAATACAATTACCAGTCAATTGTCTTCGGTAAAAATTACCTTTGCAGAAGAGGTTAGGGCTCTCTTCATTTTATGTTATTTGCTAGAAGGATGGAATAGCTTGGTTATGGCTGTAAGTAACTCTATCTCTGGTAAAAATACTTTGGTATTTGATGATATTGTTGGTGTTATCCTAAGCGAGGAAATGCGAAGGAAAAGCATAGGTGAGACTTCAACATCATCGAGTAGTGTTTTGAATGTGGAGAATAGAGGAAGATCAAAGGAAAGAGGAAAAGGCCCTGAGAATGAGAAGTCACGAGGGAAGTCAAAGAAAGGACGCTCTTAATCTAGAGGAAAGAAAGATTGCTGGTATTGCGGAAAGCCTGGTCATCTAAAGAAAGACTGTTGGTCTCGAAAAAATAAAGAAGGAGACAAAAATGAAAATGATAGTAAGGAAGCTAATATTGCAAGTAATACTTTACAAGATGCTTTAATCTTATGTTTGGATAATGTTAATAATTCTTGGGTAATAGATTCTGGGGCTTCATTTCATGCTACACCCCATAGAAAATATTTTCTAGATTATGTTCAAGGTGATTTTGGATAGGTATATTTGGGTGATGATGAGCCCTATCAAATTGCTGGAAAAGGAAAGATAAAGATCAAGTTGTAGAATGGTAATGACTGGTTTCTACAGGAGGTAAGACATGTTCCTAATTTAAGAAGAAATTTAATTTCTGCAGGGCAACTAGGTAGTGAAGGTTGCATAGTTACCTTCTCAGACAGTATGTGGAAGGTCACTAAAGGATCATTAGTAATAGCTAAAGGTGCGAAGGTAGGCACATTATATCTGTGTACTGGCAACACTTACTCTACCTTAGCTGCTACAAATAAAGTAAGGACAACAACAATAAATGTTGCAAGAATAGATTCGATAATGTGGCACCATAGGCTTGGGCACATGAGTGAGAAAGGGATGAAAATCCTTCACTCCAAAAATCTATTGCCAGGACTAAAGAGGATTGATTTAGAGTTCTGTGAAAACTGTGTTTATGGTAAACAGAAAAGAGTTAGATTTCTCAAGGTTGGGAAAGAGAAGAAGAGTGTGAAGTTAGAGCTTGTACATTCAGATGTATGGGGACCAGCTTAGGTATCATCTCTTGGTGGCTCTTGTTATTATGTTATTTTTATTGATGACTCAACCAATAAAACATGGGTATATTTCCTAAAACAAAAATTAGATGTTTTTGAAACTTTTAAGAAATGGAAAGCTTTGGTTGAGAATGAGACAGGAAAAAAGTTGAAGTGTCTCAGATCGGATAATGGAGGTGAGTATTGCAGCAAAGCATTTGAAGATTACTGTTCCTCAAATGGGATTCAAAAGTAGAAGATAGTTCCAGGAACTCCATAGGAAAATGGTGTGTCAGAGAGAATGAATAGGACTATTATGGAACGTGCAAGGAGCATGAGATTGCATGCTGGATTGCCCTTACATTTTTGGGTAGATGTTGTACATACTACTATCTATTTGATAAATAGAGGACCTTCAACCCCTTTGGATGGTGGTATTCTAGAGGAGGCATGGACTGGTAAAAAAGTAAATTATTCTTTTCTAAAAACTTTTGGTTGCAAAGCTTTTGTCCATGTTGATAAAGAAAACATAACCAAGCTTGATGCTAAATCTCAGAAATGTACCTTCATTGGATATGGGATAGATGAATATGGCTATCGGTTATGGGATTTTGAAAATAAGAAAATAATTAGAAGTAGAGATGTTATATTTAATGAGAGGGTTATGTATAAAGAACAGATGCAGGAAAAGAAGCATGAACATGACAAACAAGAATATGTGGTGTTAGATGAGATTCCTGAAAATGAAATGCCACAGGTACCTAATGCTCAACAACAACAAATTGTCCCACAAACTCCTGCAAGTGTTAGACGTTCTATGAGGACAAGTAGACCCCTTGAAAGATTTTCTCCTTCTTTGTATTCTATTTTATTAACGGATTCTGGTGAACCAGAAGAATATGAAGAAGCAATGCAGGTAGATGCCAAATAACAGTGGGAACTAGGCATGAAAGAGGAGATGGACTCCTTGATGAAAAAGAAGACTTGGGACTTAGTACCTGCAGAAAAAAGAGCCTTGCCTAACAAATGGGTTTATCGGCTGAAGGAGGAGGAAGGAGGTCAGAAAAGATATAAGGCCAGACTTGTGTTAAAAGGTTTTGCACAAAAAAAGGGTATAGATTATGATGAAATATTTTCTCCAGTTGTAAAAATGACTTCAATTAGAACTGTACTTAGTCTTGTGGCTGCAGATGATTTACATCTTGAACAATTAGATGTCAAAACAACTTTTCTCCATGGAAATTTGGAGGAGGAAATTTACATGTTGTAACCACAGGGATATGAGGTCAAAGGTAAGGAGAACTTGGTGTACAGGTTGAAGAAAAGTCTATATGGCCTAAAGCAAGCACCCTAACAATGGTATTTAAAATTTGATAGTTTCATGGCTGAACATGGTTATCATAGATGTCATTATGATCATTGTGTATATTTTAAGAGATTTGATAATGACAATTATATTATCCTATTGCTTTATGTTGATGACATGCTTGTTGTTGGGTCTAACATGCAACATATAAATGATCTTAAACAGAAATTAGCTAGGTCATTTGCTATGAAGGATTTGGGTGTAGCTAAGCAAATTCTCAGTATGAGGATTACACGGGATAGGAAAAATAGAACCTTGAATTTGTCCCAAAGTGAGTATATAAAGAAGGTGTTGAAAAGATTTAACATGCAGGATGCAAAAGCAGTTAGAACACCTTTGGCTAGTCATTTCAAATTGATTAAGGAGATGTGCCCAAAGGCATAGGAAGAGGTTAATAAAATGTCTAACATCTCGTATTCATCAGCTGTTGGCAGTCTGATGTATGCAATGGTATGCACAAGGCCAGATATTGTACATGCAGTGGGAGTTGTGAGCAGGTTTATGAGTAATCTGGGTATGGAACATTGGAATGCTGTGAAATGGATTCTTCAATATTTGAAAGGAACTAATACGAAGGCATTATGTTTCAAAGGATCTAATGCTGCTCTAAGTGGATTTGTTGACTCTAATTTGGCGGGTGATATTGATTCATAAAGGAGTATTATAGGGTATATTTTTACTATAGGGGGAACTGCAGTCAGTTGGATTTCTAGGCTACAAAAGGTTGTTGCACTTTCAACCACTGAAGCTGAGTATGTTGCTGCTACAGAAGCCAGCAAAGAGATGATTTGGTTGCAATATTTTCTGACGGAATTGGGTCAGACACAAGAGGATAGACCATTGTATACTAATAGCCAGAGTGCCATTCATCTTGCGAAGAACTCTACTTTTCATTCAAGGACAAAGCACATTTAGCTCAGGTACCACTTCATTTGGACTATTTTGGAGGAGGGTCAGTTACGGCTTGAGAAGATTCACACAAGTGAGAATCCTGCCGATATGTTCACAAAGGTAGTTCCACAGGAGAAGCTGATTTCTTCATCAGTTTCTGTTGGTCTTCTTGATTGATAATTGTGGAATTTATAGTAGTCAAGTCCTAGTGTTTTATCCAGTGGATGTTGCATGTATAGTGGTGTCCTATAGTATCAGTCTCCAAGTGGGAGATTGTTCGGTGTGGAGCCTGATCAGTCTCCAAGTGGGAGATTGTTGAAATGTGGTGACTGATCAGCAAAGAACTATACACTCAGCATGTATCCTCGCCGGGGTCTGGGGCCAGGCTAGGCCCCAAGTAGGGGTTCGAGGGTGGCAGCCCCCGAGAAATTTTTTTTTTGCCATTTTTCGTTGATGAAAACCGACATTGTAATAAAACCCTAAAAAGGCCGACTTTGTTTGTTGCCCTAAAAATGCATGTTATAAGCAGCTAGGATACTTAAGGCATGGTAAGGTTGATGTACTATTTTTGCTGGATAATAAGAAAGATTGGACGACTGTGTATGGTGGACGTAACCCATTTTGGGTAAACCACGTTAAATCTTTGTGTAGCATCGTAAATTGTACGCACTTGCTAGGGTGGTACAATTTCACACCTAGTTTAGCACCCGCCTTGGTGCATTTTGCATTTTGCATTGCATTTCCCCTTTAGCACTTAATTAATTAAATTAATTAGGTCTAAGGTTCTATTTTATCATCTCCCATATCATAAAGTTGGGCCCTTTCATTAAAGTGTGCCCTTTTCATTTTATTCCTCCAATACATCATTTAATCAAAAACCCTAATTAGGTCCTATTTCAAACTTGGGGGCTTGATTTCAGGGGTCAAAACATCTCAAAATCACCTATAACTTCGGGATTCTCTCTAAAATCATCATATCCAATGGCCCTAAAAATTTGGTGAAAAGTTGTCGGGACCATGGTGCTCGGAGAGGACCATGACGCCCGGAGTGCACATGGTCCCGGACATTTTTCCCAAAATTTTAGGAGCGCAATCCAATCATAAAATAAAGCTTATACCCAGAAATTGGCAGGAGATTCAATTTCTAGGTCGGCCAAAAGTTGAAATTACAACCTAGGGTTTCATATATAAGAGCTCTCTTTCTTCATTTGAAAGGATCCGATTTTGGTTTTAGGGACCTTCTATGTAGCGAAAGAGCAGATCTTTGAAGACTTCAACAACATTCAATATCCATCCATCAAGCATCCATCAATTTCATTCATCCATTTAGGGCTTTGAAGACATTGAAGAACAATAGGGGATTACCGACTGAAGATTGGCTTGTACCCCTCCCTTGGGGATGGGTATGATTTCATGTTGTTTTCATGTCTTTGCATAAGCCTCATTATATCATTTGTATTCATGCTTTAGATCACTTTTTTTGGAGCATTTACATTATCATTTACAAGCAATTAGGGTTTACTTTTTAGGTTGCTCTAGTTTGCTTACTTGCATTTTAGGATCTTGCACACAAACAAGGTCTGCACACACACTACTTTTACAATACAACTTGGCTATTCATGGAGGTGGAAATCACCAAAGCGGGGGTTTGACTAAGGCAAAACCCTATATAGCCGCCTACAACCCTTTTCAGATATAAGTGCAAGTTTCAAGATTCGGACGATGCCGCAAGTCACAGATCCAATGGAAGCGGACCAAGATCGAGCAACACACCAAATTTGAGAGTAAAAGACCAAGACAGGGGCATGGGGTGCCCTGGTCCTGCCAGGATAGGGGCGCTGGGCACCCTGGTCCTTGGGACAGGGGTGTTGGGTGCCCTGGTCCCTCTGTCAGATAGTAAGTTTTCAGCACTTTTCGACAGCTTTCAGGTTGCCAAAAACAACAGTTTTAGGAGTAGAATCAAGATAGTGGCGCTTGTGCTCCCGTCCCAAACATTTTCACTCAGATTTTGACTCCAGGTACGCATCTGCATTCTTTTCTTGTCCTTGTGTTTACATCTTTTCATTGTTTAAACTTCAATTCTACAATCTTGTGCTCAAAGTTACTAGTTCATACTTACACTTTAGGGTTAATAGTTGAACTTGTATCATTCTATCTATCATTTGCAACAAAGGAATAGAAATCCTAATAGGTAGCCCATGGCTCTCTCTTCCACAAAAAGAAGTAGCCAATTGTGTGATACCTCTAGGCTCTTTCGTATTCCACAAGTGTGTGATTGAAAGTGAGATTAGGGCATATTAGCTTAGTGTCACTTTTTCCCCCTACACATTTTTGGTGAACCCGATGTGAATCTTATTATTTATTTCTCTTGCATTACATTTGTTAGATCTAGATCTAGATTTAGTGTGTTTCATTTTCATTAAAAAAAAAAAAAAAAGAAAAGACAAAAAAAAAGTGAAAAGAAAGATTGTGTTTCTTTGCATTGTGTGTTTAAGTTTTATGCAATTTTTATTTCAAAATGTTAGATTTTTATTTGCATAGCCAAGATGAATTAGATGAAGCTTTAGATGAGTTTTTGAACCCTAAAGATACCAAACCTTCATTTTACCAAAAAACTCATAAACATTGTTACTATGCCATTTCGTTGTGATGAGAAAAATAAGTCGAATGATTCCTCTCAAGGGTACATTCCTATCAGCTCTTCCACTAAATCTAGTAACATGGTTGTTTTCAATGATCCCCTCTATGAAGAGATCTCTCCTTTTGAATCAAAAGATAAACCTTTTAATAGATATGATCATGCTTTTTTGGATGATGCCCTTGATGACTTTGTGTCTCCTAAAAAACACTCCCTTCATGAGGATCCTTTTGTGCAAGAAGATGACATTATCCCTACATTTCCTAGTGATGGCATTTCCTTTTCCAACAAAATTCCCACTAGAAATGATGAATTAATGATAAATGCTTACCCTTCTCCTAAAGTTTGTCTTACCCATAAGCATCCCTTAGAGAAAGAAGATGAAATAATAAGCAATTTCCTTAATTTTCTCTCCCCTAAAGATTATATTGAACATATTTTGAGGAAAGAGGATGAGTTTAACACATCTATTGATGCTCTCCCTCCTAAGGATGAGGAATTAATAAACAATGTTATCTCCTCTCCCGAAATTGACAATACTTCAAACTTTCCTTTCAACAACTTCACTATTTGGTATGAACCATTAGAAGAAGGTGTAGATTATTCTCTATCCCATGAGAGAACCCTAGCCAAAGGGGATGAAATCAAGATTGAAAACTCCCTTGATAGTTTCTCACCTTCCTTGAATCTCAATTATTCTCCCTCTAAAAATAAAGCATCTCCCTCTCCTCAACTTGGTTCTACTTATAAGGATACCCTAGTTCAAAGCAAGATGGTTAACATCTCTTTCAAAGATCTCTCTCTCAAAAGTGAGACTTTAGAGAGTAATGTTGATCCTTCTCCTAGAGAGTTTATTCCCCATGTAGATCCTTTGATGATAGAGGATGATATGCCCTTTCCCAGTACTACTCTTCCTACTAGAACATCAATGCCTATCCCTTGTCTCTCTCCTAAAATTGATTTAATCTGTGATAAGATTTTAGTGCAAGAGAAGACTATCAATAATTCTTCCAATGCTTTTGCTCATTCCTCTAAACCATCCTTAATCAATTTGATACATGTGAATGAAACACCTAACAAACCTCTCTTCACTGTCCAAGGTGCTTGTCCTTCTCAAAATTCTCAACCTTTAAATAAGCCTATCTTAGTGGTTCAAGGTGGTTATGCTAATGATTCTTTTTGCACTCCTAAGAAACCTATTATTACTGTGCAAGGAGGTTATTCTTCTAAGAGCCCTTATGAGTATGCTAAGCAACTGACTAGAGAGAGTTATAATGCGGTTGCTCATACCTATAACACAAGAAACAATAGGCAACCTAATCCTCCTCTAGTTATCCCAACTTCACTTCCTCCTTCCCAACCTATTCTTCCTCAAGCTCCACATATTTCACAAGTTATTGTTAAGGAATATGATCTCATAGAACAACTTAAAGCTACCCCTGCTAAGATATCCCTTTGGGATTTGATCCAAACTTCTTCCGCTCATCATTGAATGTTACAAGATGCCTTGAAAGATTTGAATGTTCCTCCACCTAATACATCTAGTAATATAGTGTCTTTGGTTAACTCTGTGATGAATCCTAAAGCTCAAATTGTGTTTACTCAAGATGAATTGCCTACTAGTGAAATTCAACATCAATATGATCCCTTGATGATTGTGGTTATCATAAATGACACTGCTATAAGATGAACACTGGTAGATAATGGCTTTGGCCTTAATGTGTGTAGCATTAATCTATTGCATAAGATGAATGTGGATACATCCCTTATTGAGCCTGACTCTCATCCCATTCGAGGCTTTGATAATGTGGCTAAGTCTTCATTAGGTATTATCACCTTACCCATCACAGTGGGACCTATTACTTTGCCTACTCCTATCCATGTTATGTCGGGAAATCTAACATACAACTTGTTATTAGGAAGACCTTGGATTCACAGTATGCAAGCTGTCCCCTCTACATTGCATAGACAAGTTAAATTTATTTATAACAATAAGACATATACCTTGATAGGTGATACTAATTTTCAAGCTTGTTTGAAAACATCTACTTCCAAAGGGAGCTCTTCTAAACCTTCCTCTTCTAGTGATGACTCTTTAAAAAAGATACCTATGCATGAATCATCACCCTCTGATAATCAAAATTCTTTGGATGAGTCTGAAGTTCTTGAAGAAGATTCTTCACAACTTGAATCTACACATGAAAAGGCTTTTGATCCTGAGAAGGTTCTCGCAGAAGATGATTGGGGATCTCTTGACTTTAATCCCACCTTTGTAGGTGAGTATAGGATTCCTCCTAGAGAGCTTAAAGTTAAAAAGAAGGAAGAAACTAAAGATCAATCAACCTTACCTGAACCTATGAACAATAATTTTGTGGCCGCTTCTCAAACTTCTTCTCCTCACACCTCTAATTCTGAAGAATTTGATTCTTTGTCTTATGAAAAACCACCTTCTCTTTCTGAAATGGCTAATCGTTATAGTTGTGGTTTTCATATTTTAGCTAAGTATGGGTATAATGGAAATGGTTGTGGCGCTCACGAACAAGGGATAAAGGTTCCTCTAGGGAATAATCTTTATGATGAGACCTTTGGACTTGGTTATAATCCCTACAAGTGCACCAAAGCATCTAAAAGACCATCTCTCAATGTGAATGCTATATTTAGTAGTGATGATGATCTCACTTCAACTAAATCATCTTCTACTTCTATCAACTCTCATTCCCCTCATAAGGAAATCTTGGCGATGAACAAATCTCTTTATGAATCCCCTCAAATTTCTAAATCCACTTATGAATCTTTATCTCCTATTCATCATAAAGTCCTTTCCTCTAGGGATAAGGCTCTAATAAATTACACTCATCCCTCTTCTAAGATTTCTTGTGACTTTTCTTCTTCAATTTTTATCATTGTATACATGTTTTTGATCTCACTTATAGTTGAGAATTTAGCATGTCATATTCAAATACCTTATTCAATCTATCATGTATTTAAATAACATTAATGGCTATTATGTTGCTCATCATTATGTGACATTGGTAGCTCATTTACTGGGGGCTCATTGTCATTCATGATGGTACAATTTCAAGTGCAATCATATTTTTGAAGCAACATAATAGCCTAATTTTCTATGTTATCTCTTGTTCCTATGGGGACAAGAGTGATTTCATACATCTCTTCTTTTTATGGTTAAAATTTCCCTTTGGGGTAATAGTGTGGAAATATTGATCATCTTTTCTTTAGAATCCTCTTTTCCTAGATATGGGAGAAGATGTGTATTCTCTTTCTTATCCTACCCACTTCTTGTGAGGAGCATTTTACATACACTAATGTCTTGCTTGCATGAACTCATGTGAGTATGTAGTATATTTTTCTTATGTCTAAATCTCTCCCTAGAAGATTGTGTAAGTCCTTCTCATTGTCCTTATCCTTGGGAGGCAATGATCTTTCCTTATTTTTATCTAAGGATCCACTTTTTTCTATTTTGTGGATGGTGTGAACTTTATTACTTGATGTTATTCCTTGTATGCATTTGTTGTTGTTTGTTCAAGGATTCTCTCTTACAAGAGGTGTAAGTCCTTGACTACAACCTCTTTTGCACTTGGTAAAATACATCTATAATGAATTCACTCTCCCAATTGGGTTAAAAAGAGCATCATCCTTCATTAAGAATCACTTTCACCTCGCAAAAGAAGGAAGTATTGCATTCTTATTCTTTTCTTTGTCTTATTCTAGAAGATGTTATATTTGTCTAAGACAATTCATCTCGGGGATAGGTGTCTTTTTGTACAAAGATCTCTTCTCCTCTAAGGATCTCCTTTACACATACTACAAGATATCCCTTTTCAACTATCTTATCCTTGCTTAAAGAGTGCAAAACTCTCTTGCTTGGATCTATGACATTGTTGCATTTTTGGGATATCTTCTTTTGTGATGAAGGTAGGTATCCTTGTTCTACTTTGCTTATGACATAAACATTACACTTTTTGAGCAATGGGTCATTCTCAGAACTAGAGCACAGACTCTTAGAGCGAGATGTCTCCATTTTTCTTTTATGCAAGGTGATTATTCTCGGAACTAGAGCACAGACTCTTAGAGAAAGATGTCACACTTTTGTACTATACATATACAAGTTGTAGCATACTCGGGCATAGACTCCTATGAGGTGCTTCTAACCTCCCTTACACACACATGCACGAGGTTGAGTGGAACTAGCGGCATAAGGCTAGACTTTCTCACTCTCCTCCCTTACATGGATCACCTAGACAGACTCTAGGGGCTAGTTTTCCATGTCCTTTTTTCCCATGGATCACCTAGACAAGATCTAGGGGCAAGAAGTCCATGTTTTTCTCTCTCACTATTCTTCTCATGGATCACCAATGTGTGTATTCATGCTTTTTTCCTTTCTTTTCTTCTCTTTGCATTTTTTTTTCCATTTACATCCTTCATCTTGTGTTAGAGAACTCTCAAATCCTCACACTCTTTGTGGTGTTGGAATTGAGATTTAGTCCTCTTTCTTACCAAATGATTCTCCATTAGTTTTTGATCTCATATCAAATCTTCTTGTGAGCATTTGTCATCAATATTCTTTAACAATTCGAAGTGGTAAACATGATACCCTGTTTCAACTCACTAAAATTAGCAAGCCGAAACAGGGGGGGGCATATAGCTACCCTCGAATTTTCATCACCTTCTTTAGTAAGCATTAGGTGATTTTGTGATCTAACGTGTGTTTTGTAGGGTGTGGTTCCTAACTGTGTACTGGAGATACCGCTAGGGGCTTCATTCGACAGACTTATGGATATATCCTTTTTCAAATAATGTTTACTTTTTTGTACTTTAGCTTGCATATGCACGTAGTGTTCATATGACCGCTAAAGTGGGGGCTAAATGTAGCATCGTAAATTGTACGCACTTGCTAGGGTGGTACAATTTCACACCTAGTTTAGCACCCGCCTTGGCGCATTTTGCATTTTGCATTGCATTTCCCCTTTAGCACTTAATTAATTAAATTAATTAGGTCTAAGGTTCTATTTTATCATCTCCCATATCATAAAGTTGGGCCCTTTCATTAAAGTGTGCCCTTTTAATTTTATTCCTCCAATACATCATTTAATCAAAAACCCTAATTAGGTCCTATTTCAAACTTGGGGGCTTGATTTCGGGGGTCAAAACATCTCAAAATCACTTATAACTTCGTGATTCTCTCTAAAATCATCATATCCGATGGCCCTGAAAATTTGGTGAAAAGTTGTCAGGACCATGGCGCCCGGAGTGCACACGGTCCCAAACATTTTTCCCGAAATTTAAGGAGCGTAATCCAATCATAAAATAAATCTTAACACCAAGAAATTGGTGGGAGATTCAATCTCTAGGTTGGCCAAAAGTTGAAATTACGACCTAGGGTTTCATATATAAGAGTCTCTTTCTTCATTTGAAAGGATCCGATTTTGGTTTTAGCTACCTTCTATGCAGCGAAAGAGCAGATCTTTGAAGACTTCAACAACATTCAACATCCATCCATCAAGCATCCATCAATTTCACTCATCCATTTAGGGCTTTGAAGACATTGAAGAACAATAGGGGATTACCGACTGAAGATTGGCTTGTACCCCTCCCTTGGGGATGGGTATGATTTCATGTTGTTTTCATGTCTTTGCATAAGCCTCATTATATCATTTGTATTCATGCTTTAGATCACTTTTTTTGGAGCATTTACATTATCATTTACAAGCAATTAGGGTTTACTTTCTAGGTTGTTGTAGTTTGCTTACTTGCATTTTAGGATCTTGCGCACACACAAGGTTTGCACACACACTACTTTTACAATACAACTTGGCTATTCGTGGAGGTGGAAATCACCAAAGCGGGGGTTTGACTAAGGCAAAACCCTATATAGCTGCCTACAACCCCTTTCAGATATAAGTGCAGGTTTCAGGATTCGAATGACGCCACAAGTCACAGATCCGACGGAAGCGGACCAAGACTGAGCAACACACCAAATTTTAGTGTAAAAGACCAGGACAGGGGTGTGGGGTTCCCTGGTCCTGCCAGGATAGGGGCACTGGGCACCCTGGTCCCTCTGTTAGACAGCAAGTTTTCAACACTTTTCAACAGCTTTCAGGTTGCCAAAAAAAGCAGTTTCAGGAGTAGTTTCAGGAGCATAATTAGGATAGTGGTGCCCGCGCTCCCGTCCCAAACATTTTCACTCATATTCTGACTCTAGGTATGCATCTGCATTCTTGTTTTGTCCTTGTTTTTACAGCTTTTCATTTTTTAAACTTCAATTCTACAATCTTGTGCTCAAAGTTACTAGTTCATACTTACACTTTAGGGTTAATAGTTGAACTTGTATCATTCTATCTATCATTTGCAACAAAGGAATAAAAATCTTAATAGGTAGCCCGTGGCTCTCTCTTCCACAAAAAGAAGTAGCCAATTGTGTGATACCTCTAGGCTCTTTCGTATTCCACAAGTGTGTGATTGAAAGTGAGATTAGGGCATATTAGCTTAGTGTCACTTTTTCCCCCTACACACTTTGTGTTATCTATGTCCTGTTTTATTTCTTTATCTTTTGTATTTAAATCTGCATATAATTGTTAGTTCATATTTGCTTCGGATCTGCTTGAAACCCTAACAGGAAGTGCCCCAAGGCAACCAATACTATCGATGAACTGAGCCAGAATGTTTATGTGTCGCTTTAGTTCTCTCTTTTCTCACCATCCTTTTCCGACCTAGTAAGCATTTTCTTTGCCGACATTTGGACAAAGTGGTTGTCTCTATCTCTACTCATGTTTCCCAATTCCACCTTTGTGATCTTGAAATCATCAGGGCTAGCCTCCTTATTTTCATCCTTAGGTTTATACGAGGTGATTTCAGCAACCCATTTTCTAGTTTCCTCATCATTGTTCAAGCGAGCGACAGTCTTGAACCTTTTCGGCTTTGGATTCTTTTCTGTGTATTTAACAACCATTTCCTGAATTTTGGAATAGTCACAAGAAGGAAACTCCTTTTCTTGTTCACTAAGGTGGTCAACCACTTAAGAGTTGCACTGGAATGAGTAGTTCCTTCGATCATCTTTGAAGGTGGCATCATAGCCACAGTCACCATTTGAGAATCCAGGGCACTAGCAACTTCACCGTCCAAATCTTCAATTTCAAATATCTGGACATCAAGCACAACATCCTTTACCTGTGTATCCTTTTCCTGATCCATCTTTCTTTGGGTGGCACTTCGTGACCGAGTATACCGAGGAGTACAAAAATCCAAAGTTGAACTAGACCTGTTTCTAAGCTGGGGCGACTTGTTATCCTTACCTGCACGAACAGGAGCATTGTTAGAAAGACACTTTGGTGAAGATAGAGGATCCTTATTACTTCTTGCAGAATGGGACTTAGCGCCTGACTTCATTGCTTTCTTATTGGCCACCCATGCCGTGGTCCTTTCTACAACTCCTTTGGTCCTTAATTGTATATCATCATTCTGCTCCTCATCCCAGATAATTGGAGGCATTTCAGTTTTTGCATGGGCCAAATACCCTGGTTCGAATAATTCAAGATAATCTTCTTCAAGCCTTTTAGTATCTAACTTTATCTGCAAAGAGACAACTTGTTCTAACACCAATCTCATGTTTTCCCTTTTAAAAATTTCAAGTTGTTCTATACAATCTTCCTAGAATTCTTCTAACTGTGGCATGGGAAGATAAGGCATTAGACCAAGGCTTCGGGAAAATCCTTAGTTATCAAAACCTTTTCTTTCAGAATACAGAGAAAAATTAAAATTTCTGAGGTTTGCTCCTATACTCAGAGCGTCAGACATTAAACTGCAAGACAACATGCCCAACTATATGGGAAAATGACCTTCCCATTTGTCCCTAGGCTATGCCTTTTTTATTACAGAGATTAGTTGCCTGCATACTTCCGCTAGAATGAAGCAATCTGAATAGAAGTGAGGAAGCTTGAAGGGTTCCTCTTCAAAACCTCCTACCCATATGTAACAGAAGCGTGGAAACTAGATATAAAAACTACTGAACCTCTTTATCAAAGTCTGTGCATCATCATAAATCCTTTTAGCTTTGGCATTCTTCAATTCATGACACAAATCACCCAAGAAAACATTGTGCACCCTTCTGAAATCCTATAAAGCTTTATCTTTTTGCAGCATATGATAAAACTCATATACAGGAACATTTTCCTTAGTGAGCTGTTTCAGTATACCAGCCAACTCTTTAACACAAGCCAAACAATACAAGAGATATGAGGACATAAAGAAGTTTTGTTTGAACTGCTTAGCCAAACTCAGTTGTTCTCTCATTGAATCGGCGATCAATTCAGCCCAATCCAAATACTGCTTTCCTTCTAAAACAAGCTGCACATAACAATGAATCTAGTCGTCGAAGCTATAAGCCTCAGCAGATCCTCTGGCTCAGTGCAACAAAAGCATTATGTCATGAATATGCAGCAACATGTTGTTCTTATTAGGATTCTTGGGTAACCTTGAACCACCTCTTTGAGGAACCTTCAATCAGAATTTCGCTACATTGTTTCGGTGCCCAGCTCTGTGTACATTGAACTTAGTGATTGACTGAGTAGGAGAAAAGTTGGAGAACTGGTAATCAGGTATCTTGAAGACTAAGGAAATTACTTCACGATTAATGGCAAGAAGGGTTTCACCATTGTCTCTCCTAATGGTTTCAGATATTGGGTCGTATCTAGCAATAAATTCTCAAATCAACTCTGGACAAGGAATGGTTGCGGGAAAAGTTGTGGCTTCTACGAGACCACTACTCAGTATCTCCACAATAAATGACTTGTCAATCCCCTTGAAAACTCTTTCTTTCAACACCTCAAGGTTTTCCCTTTTTAGATCAGTATCGCTAACTAGGGGTTCTGTGGATGCCAGACTAAAAATGTTTCCAAACAAATGCAGTGTGGACTTCATAATTTTAAACAATAAACCTAAATTGATTACAGAGAAACCTTTTGTACAAGAGAAAATGCAAAAAAAACCACTGGAGAGAACAAGGAAAGACTCACCTTCACAGTTGAACAACCGGACAACGACTAGCAAAAAGAAAGACTCCTATATAGGAAAAACACACAAAGATACAATAGTAAGGAACAAATGCGGAGTACTAACAATCCTTCATACCTTATTTATGAAGGCAATGATGCAAATACATTGAATGCAATAATTTCAAATTTTAGTTTGAGTGTGTCAAGTTTGTGGATTAGACCTCACACGCATGCATTGAATGCATGGCAGTGTTTTTGAAGTAACCACCAGTTCCCGAAATGATTACTTACTTAAAAAAACCAAAGAATGACATCACTTAGGACATGGTTCGGCCTCTTCATATTTGGCAATGAATGCACTATCAAATCATTAAAACCCACAGGGCCCACCAAAATCAAACACTTATGAACATCCGGAACAAACTTCATGAGTGTTCAAGTGGTTCAAGATGTACAACATGCTCAAAGAGAATTTTGCCAAAACAAACAGTACCAAGCTACTAACCACTTGTGCTATATTGAACATGTTGAACATATTTGAGCCTCTTGAACTTAGTTCAATAAGTTCAACACCCGATGAAAAATAAAGTGATATATCACTGAAAAAGGAACTTTTTAAGAGAGCCGCTGCAAGACACTTAGAGAAAACATTAGTATGAAAAACCTTCCTCGAACACCTTGGAACCTAAATGAGCCTATTGAACCCAGTTCAAAATGGTTCAACGTGTTCACAGAGTTCAACCAATTATCTAAACTTGACTTTAATGACTAGAAAAAGGATTTACAGACATATTAAGGACTTGAACCAAGGTACCACTAGAAGAATTAGGACTCTAACTGAAAAACTTAAAGGATGATACACTCTTATCATGGGAAATAAATGACGCAGTAACAGTCTGTTGAGTGTTGTTCTTTTTTTTTTTGTTTTTTTTTGCTTTGTTAGTTTAGTTTGCTTTGTTAGTTTAGTTGTTTTGCTTTGTTAGTTTAGTTTGCTTGTTTTTTTTGTTTTTTTTTCAATAAAGGGGATTCCATTTGTGAAGGGTGTTGTTTCTTAAGAACTCTAGCATCTGTACTAAACTATGTTCAGTCCATTTCTTGGATAATTATTTATGAAGTACTTTGAATCCAAGGTTGTTTTTTTTCAACTTCGTCATTTGGTTGGAACTTGTGCTTGACTTGGAACATGATCATTTGTTGTGTCTTGACACCAATATCTTGTGATTATTATATTTTTTTTACTTAATGAATTCTCCGAGTCAATATGGTCTCCCAAGTGAAGTCATGGCAAACAAAGAAAAAAAAAGAGAAAATCATCAAAAGTCTTACTTCAGTACCACTATAATACTCAAGCCCATGTGAGCTTCATTGCTTGTGAGCCTAAGCGTGGGAATATGTGAAAAGAAAAAAAATATAAAAAAGAATGAAAAAGAAAGGAATGAAAAATCAAAACACTTGGCTTTGGGTGTGCGGGAATCTCTATAAGTGCACCCTTAATAAGAAAGAAATTAAATTGCCAGAAGTAGAGAAATCCCCATGAGATTATAGAAATAACCTTGTTGGGGCTATGGATGCTCGCTAGTAGCAAGGCTCTATCCAAGGATGCTTTTGGAATTAAGACAAAACAAATAAGTTACACAATTGCACATCTTGCCATGATGGAACCAAAGAGTCATATTATTCTTACGAGACAAAAATGAACACATTTTGCACACACTTGTAATCTGAGATGAAGTGTCATGATCCAATTTGAGATGTCGCTTCCTTTTTGAGTATGTTTTCTAGTCATTTGATGGACTAGAAAGAAATTTGCAAAGTTTCTAGGTATAGATTGGTCTTATCTTTGAAATGTTCAAGAAAATTTATTCGGGTTGGTGCTAGATGTTGTGACCTATTTCACACATCGCCCCATTGCAAATGGGGACCCCCTTTTTCCCCCCCCTTTTTTTTTTAGCTTTTTAGGTTTCTGTTTTGGCATCGCATCTGCTAATCACTAGTATTTTTACAATGAGAGTTTAGAGTTTGTTTTGAGATCATCCGGGCTAGATTAAGAATTTATGCTCAGAATTGAATTTGAACATTGCCAAAGTGTTCAGAAGGTCCGAAGGATGAAAATCGCAATTACTTTGAGCCATTTCTAACAACCTGCTATTTTTGGAAATTTTTGCTTTTTCCTACTTTTTTTGCCTTTTTAAAACTGACATCAAGGTTCTGTTCTTTGAGCTATTTTATTACTACCCAATTTGTCAAAATTTGAAAATCTCGCCTCTAGATATAAAAAGCAAGGCTTCAAAAATTTTACTTTTTTCTAAGATTAGGGTTTTGTTCTTTAGGTTATTCTAATCCTAACCATGTCTTCAGATTCAAAAATTTTTGCTTCTAAGTGTAAAAAGAAAGGGTTTGAAAATTTTGTTTTTTTCTGAGATAAGGGTTTTGATCCCCATGCCGAATTATTCCTACCCATGTTCTTAGATTTCAAAACTGATGTCTCCAAGTGCAAAAAGCAAAATTGAAATCCAGATTAGGGTTTTTGTCCAGATGAACCAGCAAGGTATGAACATGGCATGAACACTTTTTACCAAGCCAAAAGAAGGCTAGTGGAATGGCACATCAAAAATTTAGTCGAGGCTGAAGAAATAAAAATGGTAGACAAGTTCAACAAGGCTCAAGGGTAGAATGGCAGACGATCAATTAAAATGTGGAAGAAATTTGAGCAAGATCAATTTAAAAATTGTCTAAGAAAAATTGTCTGACAAATATTAAACTCCTATCAAGGGTTAACTAACTCATGGCAAGGGTTTCTTAACTCCTGCCTAAGGCTAATCTTATTCATGCACCAAAAATGTCTGACAATTTTTAAAGTGCACCTCATGCACAAGCAAGAAATTCTTTCCTAGTCCACTTTAAAAACATGGCATAAAGAAGATGTGCAAAATTCACCAAAGCTTCAGAAAGAATGTAGGGCCCACTTGAAGATGGCATAGAATAAAAAAATATATAAATTTCCTCCTTGGCAATAAAAGATGATATGGCATTCCAAGAGAATTAAAAATGGCAAGTAATATGACATGGCAAATAAATAAAAAATAAAAAATAAAATAAAATTGTGCATGCCTTCCTCAAATTTGAATTTCTAGAAGGAGATTTAAAACAAATAAAACTTTCTAAAATATGATGGAAGCTTCTAAGGATAAATTCCAACTTCTTAGAGGGAGGAAAAAGCAATTAAACTTTCTAATTTTTGAGAATCTTCCAATCTTCCTTCAAGAAGAAGGCAAAGGGTTTCAATTTTCTAAAGATAGAATAAAACACAAAGCTTCTAGAAATTGCTAAGGAGCTATAAAGACATGCTGCCCATTCATTAATACTTTGTTTGCCAAGAAGAAGTTTGTATAGCAAAGAAGGAACATCAAAACTCTGTCAAAATTCGCTAAAGTTGAGAGAAGCTAGTAGCTTCAATGCATGATTAGATTATCCAACTTCAAAATCTGCCATGTCTACAGGTTTGGAATTCAAAGTGAACAACTCTCAGGGATAAATATTATTAGATTCATGCCAAAATCTGATCATATTATCAGATTACCTTTGCAGAAGTAAAATAAATTCAAGGGTTTGAAGGAAAAAAATTCAAATTCTTTAGAGGAAGGAGCTCCAAAATCCAACCAGATTATCAAATTTTCAAAAGAATTTGGATGAGAAATTAAGCAAAATCAAGGGTTTGGATAAAATAAGTTTGATATTCTCGTTAAATTCAGCATTGATAACAGCTTGAAGGAGGAAATTCTACCTTGAACATCTCCAAAAGGAAGAATAAAGTAGGTCCAAGGGTTTGAAAGGGACATTCAAAAGGTTCAAGTTCACCATCACCAAGGTTTGCTGATAAAATTCCGAGTTCACCATTGATCATCCTTCAATCTACCTTGGGAAAAGAATTCAAATCTACACATAGATTTCTCAGAAATCTTTCAAATCTGCCAAAAAATAAAATTCATCCAAGATCGTCCAAGATAGCAAATTGAAAGTGGACTTGCCTGAGGAAGAATAAATTCTGCCCTATAAAAAAAAGTAATCTAAATTCACATTGTCAAACTGCTGCTATCAAGGTCAACAAGGAAGTTTTAATCATTTCCAAACCCTCCTTGGAAGAGGAAGATTGTTTATATCCAATATACGTGTTATAACCTTCCAAGTTTGTAGTGAAGCATCAACCAAAATCTGTTCAAAGATGTGGAAAGTCTGCCCTTTCATATCCAAGGAAGAAAGTCATCCAAAATTTGCTAAGGAATAAGACATGTCCAAAGATTTTGTCCAAAGGAAAAACTAAGCACAAAATTTGAGCAAATAAAAAAACTGTCCAAGGATGTGAACTTCGCCTTGCCAAGAGGAAAGCCTTCGAGCATGCCAAACAATCCAAAGCATGAAATTTTTCTTTCCAAGAACAAGATGGCTTGACAGATTGGAAGACAACTTGTCCGATCATACTTCCGAAGCCTACCAAGATGACATGACAAAGAGAAAGACAAATTGTTTGATTATATTTCCGTAATGTACCAAAGACAAGAGGACATGTGACTGTCCAAACTTTTTCGATCCATAAAAATGAAGGATGTTTGTCCAAGAATATTCCAAGTCGAAGGACAAGCCAATTGACATGAAGCATGCCAAGACATAAAGACTGACACAAATTTGTTCCAAGACACAAACCTTAATATGTCAGACACATTCAAGTTCCTAGTTTAAGACAGCCTAAGAGGGAGAAAATATAAATTGGCACATTCATAGTCAAGACATAAGACAAGACTTTTGTCCAAGCAAGTTGATCAAACTCAAACATGAATTTGTCCAAGGCATAAATGAAATATGTGAAGATGTCGGATCATGGACCTCAAATTTGATCCATTAGACAAGAAGACCATCAAGCCGGTATACCATGAGGAAAGACAAATTTTGACAAATTCACATGAAATCAGACCAACAATCGAGCAGGAAAATAAATTTGACAAGCACATGAAATCAAGGGTCAATCAAACGAACATGTGGATAAAGGTTTGATATATGAAAAATGGCTAAATGTGGAATTTCTCACAACCAAAAGAATCAAATTTTGACTAAATCTTGGATAGGAAACATGAAGAAAGAAGAAGAACAAAGAAGAAAATAAAGAGGAGATGAATCAAATTCTTCTCCAAATACAAGGCACCTGAAAGAGTCTTCAGGCATCAAGAAAGAAAAGTCTTCAAACTCGGCGAAAGTATGGAAAGAAATTCCAGATTTCTTGAAGGATTTCATTTTTTAAGAGTCAAAGACAAGCTCCCACGTGCAACAGAAATTGGCGGCAAGAAGAGTATTCCAGACAAATTTCCATTCTTAGGCAAATTTTTCGACACAAATTGGGGAATTCAAGTCAACATGTCCAGGTTCATTGAACACACTACCTCTCAGCAGAAGAAGGGGGTGCAATCCTAAAAGATAGCATCTTGTGCCACTTGTCTCTCATCTGACGGATATTTGATCTATTTTGGGAAACCCTAATTAGGGTTAGGTTGTTTTAATCTTGACCGTTGATTAGAAATCAATCCTGGCCATTTAATTGTAATTGGGGAGCCTATAAATTGAACTCACTCCTCATTTGTAAATCATGGGAGCATGTTGCAAAACATGTTGAGATAAGCAATTGTTGCATACAATTGCCAAAGTAATAAGTAATGCATTGTTCGAATTGATGGTGATTACCTCTTTTATTTTGGAGTTGGCATGGTTCTTATCCCTCATAAGAGTTTAGATTTTATTTCATGTATGTTAGAAGAATGAAAGATTTGATAGTTTAGATTGGTGAAACTTTTTGCTCATACTTTTGTTGGATGGATGATTTTCATTCGATATTTAAAGTTAGCCTAAGCTTTTAATGTGGATGCTTAACTTCTACTTTGAGTAATATTGTTCAATTGTTGGTGTTATTTGTAAGTGTGAAAATATTGAGAACAACCTTAGAAGATTGCACATGCTTTGCGTAGTTGACCTAAGTGTGGGGAAACAAAGTGTTGTTATTAGTTTCACCTAGTCTTTACTGTCTCCTAAATTCTTAGGAATAGTTTAGAATTTCTAAACCATATCTCCTTTTCAATTTTCTTGAAGTCCACAATCCAAAACCCACAAACGATAAACTTCCATTGTGAATTGAATGAGCCAAGCATAAGTCCCTTTGTGTATTACCAGCATATCACAACGCCCATTGAGCTTATCCACACGTTAAGACCTGACCAAAGAAACCTTAGAATTGCTATATAGTCTTCTTGCAACCTTAGCATAAGTGGTGGTTTTTCAAGAGATGATAGAGTATCCTTGGGTATTTTATTCCATGGATTCCTTGCATCCCTCTATCTGGTGCTCCTTCTCTCACTTGGGCACTAAAATTCCTTGATCAAGGACTATTGTAATTTGCCTGTTTCTCCATGCATTCTTCATTCTAGCGCCCTCCACAAGGCTGGGGTGGAAATTCCTCCTGAGGAAGGAATTCATTGTTTTGTGAATTGTCCATGTCTTCTTTCAACATCCCTATTTTTCAGGAATCTTCCTAAAACTTAGGAGTTGAGTTCATTGGATGGGGAATTTCATCCCGATTCCGAATCTATAAAATTTTCCACACTTGGTCAAGATTTGGTGTCTAAAAATAGCAAATTCAAAAATTCGCTTGAGGGGAATTTTGTCTTTTATTCCTCCTTGACTCCTTGGATTCCATGCCTTAGGCAAAATTTCAATTTTTTTAGCTTGGGTAGAATTTTCGCCATGCCAAGGATTCATGGAATTTCCCTCTCTCCTTGGGAATCTCATTTTAGTGCCTAACTCCAGACTTGGGCGCATTTTCACTCTGTCCATGGACTCACGGATTTTTCCACCTGTGAATGCCTTTTCCATTTTGATGCCCTAGTCCAGTCTTGGGCACATTTTCACTTTGTCCATGGAATCGTGGATTTTTCCACCTGTGAATGCCTTTTCCATTTTGGCGCCCTAGTCCAGTCTTGGGCGCATTTTCACTTTGTCCATGGACTCACGAATTTTCCCACCTGTGAATGCCTTTTCCATTTTGGCACCCTAGTCCAGTCTTGGGCACATTTTCACCATGTCCATGGATTCATGGATTTTTCCTCCTGTGAATGCCTTTTCCATTTTGGCGCCCCAGTCCAGTCTTGGGCGCATTTTCACTTTTTCCATGGACTTGCAGATTTTTCCACCTGTGAATGCCTTTTCCATTTTGGTGCCCCAGTCCAGTCTTGGGCGCATTTTCACCATGTCCATGGACTCGCGGATTTTTCCACCTGTGAATGCCTTTTCCATTTTGGTGCCCCAGTCTAGTCTTGGGCGCATTTTCACCATGTCCATGGATTCATGGATTTTTCCTCCTGTGAATGCCTTTTCCATTTTAGGCATGGATTTTCAATACTTGACCCATTTCTAGCTTTCTCTGTCTGCTGTCTGACTTTTCCGAATTAGAAATGTCTGTGAATGCCTGATCCCTGTTGCCTTGTTTGACTGACCCTGCCAGTACTGATTTTCCAAAAATAGAAACTTTCCAGGGGTCAACATTAGATCCCTAGATAGGGTGCAGTAATGACTTACTATAAATAGAAACTTACTAAAAATAGAAATTACTAAAAATAGTAAGTTTGATTTTTGGCAAAATGATGACATTTCGGGACCCGAAAAAATCCCTAAAAAATAGGGACTTTTTAAAAATAGAAAGTTGCTCCGTTTGGGCTCAAATTTCACTGGGAGGTCCCTTGAAGGGTCCTGATTCTTGTCGTATGTTCAGTTTTCCAAAACCCTAACAGGAACCCCTAAAATCTAGGACAAAAGGTAGAAACCCTAAAAAGGGACAAAATGAGCCCTAGACTTCACAAAATTTGCTTGACAGAGATGCAGATTAAACCTAACTGACCCCTGAACACCTACAAAGCAGAGAGACTAATGAGACTGCTGCGAAAAGACCCTTAAAATGCAAGCCAAAAGACCAGGAGGGCCTAAAAAAGAAGGGGGTCTCCATTTGTAATGGGGTGATGTGTGAAAACGTCACAACAAGTCTATTTTAGGCTTAGAAAGATTAACATACAATTATATTAGTCCTAAGTCTTTTTAAGGACAACAATATAGTAGAAAATGCAATGATGTGCATAGAGGTGTAGAGATACAATAGCCACGGAGAAAGAGACACAATCACAAGGTTATTTACACTCTAGACTCGGTCCATAGAGAAGATACAAATAAATTTCTTCAAACAGTGAATGGCATATATAAAAACAATGCAGCCTCAATGGTCAATGAATGAAACAACAATCACTTTCAAAGAGCACAACTATCTTTCATTGCTATGATCTCCATTCAAAACTGCTACAAGTCTTTGGAAGGGGAAAACTATCTTTAGGTCCTGCTCACTATTATCTTAGGTCTGAGACTGCGCTTTTGCTCTTATGACTGTACTTTTGATTATTGGCTATGATGATGCCCAAATCTCTCTGTTTCAGTTGTGATGTCCAGTGTGTTTGGACTTCTCTATATTCCTAGGACTGCTTTGTAACCTATTCACTGTTATGATTTCATTCTTTCTTGCACTATATTTTCCATATTCACTGTTTGTGACTTCTTGGAGTTTTTGACTGTGATTTTCCTTTGTTTTATTGTTCACTATGATAATCATTGATTTCTAAATAGCGTTTCTTCATTGGGATTGCAATTTCTTTACTTTGTATTTCTTAACATTATAATACCTAACAAAAATATGATGCTTATTCTCTACTAGGGTTGTGGGTCTTCAATAGGTATTTGATAGTCTCTTTTGACAACTTGGCTGGCAGTGAGATGCTCTTTCGTGACTCTATGAGCACTTCTCTTACTGATTTTGATCATTGCTCACTGAGAATGCTTCTCTAGGTGTTCTTGCTCCCATGGTCTTCCTTATGCTTCTACAGGTATATATTTACTATCATAAGCTCTATATTTTGTATGCTTTGTGTTGGTCTTTGTGAGTACTATTATTTCCTTGATAGTGTTAAGGACTTCATTACAATGTTCTAGTATTGGACTATACTTTCCTTTAAATCTGCCTTTTGAGCTTTTGATCATGGTTTCATGAATCATTTGGCTGTCCGTAGTATTACTATGACTGCAAAACTGAGTTTTTAGTGACTACCTTTGAACTAAGATTGTCTTTTCTGAGATAGGACTGCAAAATAATTCTTTTATATGTTTTGACAGTGACGTACCAAGTGTTTCCACTAGTAGACCGTTATGAGGCTAATGTATTCACTATTTCCCCTGACCATTATAGCCATCTCTATCTTACATGATGTTGGCTTGATTTCATGTTGTCCATGTCAATGCTATGTTCAAGGAGGATACCACTTACTATGTATACCCTTCTCTACCTTTGTGATTGTGATTGTTGCAATGTTTACTTAGGGAAATCTGTGTATAATTGTGTATGAAGAATGTGCTCTTAATGAATTCCTTAAGGATTGTCTTATCTTACATGCTCTGTGATCTTACTATATTTCGTGTCCATGTATCTTTTTACCGACTCCTAGACTTTCGTACTCACAAAATTTGATTACTTTACTTCCTTGAAAGCGTTCTTTTTCCTTCATAGTGTTGGTGGCATGCGACTATCTTCTTTTTACTGTCCTTATGATGTATGTGGCTGGTTATCATAGGCTTAGACCTTGATTCTTATGCAAAAGGAGTAGAGATGGTGATCTTTGAATAACAGTAATGAGCAAACACAAAGCAGTCTCAACTTTGAGTCAAATGCAGGATCAACAATAACAGTAAAAGTTGTAATAAAATACAAAGATCTGAAACAAGAGCAAGCGCAGCCTCAAAGAATGGGAATTGCATTCATAAAAGAAAGAGCAGCCTCAAAGAATGGAAATGACATTCATTATAAGGCATGCAATGATACAGTCATATCTAAAGATGAGAATGATACCTTATTCATTTGAAAATTGTTCATTCAGAATGAGGTATTATTAGAAACTAGAAATTGCTAATAATATATTTCTAGGAATTAACGAATTGTAGGCATTGAGCTCAAAATTATATCTCATTGTCTAGATTTCACTGTTCCATAGTTGTATACTATGATGCATTAGAATTCTAACAGTTACATAGATGTAAACTATTCTCCTTGACAAACTTGACTTGGTTGTATTTCAATTTACAACATATTAGAACATAAAGCAATTTCGAAAGTTATAAATATTGGAGAGACTTTTTCAAATGCTTATAGTTCCATTCCTCTTAGCAAGAGTAGAGAGAACACATGACTCTCTGTAGGAAGGAAGCAAAACACAAATAAATAAATAGAATATTACTTATTAGCATTTTAATTTGTTGCTTATGCATCATTTTTATAGACATTTGAGTGACTGGCTCGAAATCATTTGTGCCATTTTTGTACAATCAATTTTATTGTTCCTAATAGCTTCACATATAGACTGGGAGCAAGAAGCATGCAACACCAACGAGTCTATCCATTCTAAGGAGTGGACTTAAAATTTCCAGCAGTTGATGGTTAGTATGAACAAAGAATAAATGAGTTGTATCCAAATATTTTGAATGTAAATTATGCATGAAACATAAGATTGAATATTGATAGCACATAGAAACTAGCAATGGATCCTATTTGTATCAGGCCAATTTCAATTTTCTTTGAGTTTGAATTTCATCCACGGGATTTAACCGTTTTGATGTGATACACATTAGGTGCATAGTGGTACATTTATGTCCTAAATCTACCATTTTGATTGAACTATGAAAATGAATGCATGCTTTGAATCTACATAAATATTATTCATGAATGTACAAATGTATATCTACTCACATGACTGTTGGCTATATTGTAATGTTCAGGCAAGAAATGCAAGAGAAAGAGTAAATACATCAACATTACCCATAGTTTGTGCTGATACAATAAAGAAACGTGCCTTTTATTTTGCTTCTTTTGGGAAAGTTGCTTTTAGGAAATTCATTTTAAATTAAGAATAAAACTTTGTGAGATTGAAGGCATGGAAAAAAATCTAAAGTAATATACTTTGACGTTTCTAAGCTGATCAAATACAAGGAAAATCAATTGTTGCATTTTAGTAGAATAACATTGACTTGTTATGAATGTTTGTCATCCAACAAGGTCATCAAAATAATCTACCTTGATGCAAACCATTTTTGTACTCAATTTTCATACTCTTTAAACACATAGGGTTGACTTTTGGTTGCCTTCAGCTCTAAACTGTGTCAAAGTACTTTAGATGTAAGGGAAATATCATTAATAAAAAAAAAAATTCCTTAGCTTATTTAATATGCTTGGTAGAGTTTCTAAAAGTAGTCTCATTTTTGGAGAGTGGTTAGTTGCATGTGAGGAGCAAGCATTTTTGTTGGTCAATAAAAAACTATTTCCAATTTTCTTGTTGAATTCTCATCAAAGTATTATATTCATTGTTCACAAGGGCCAACTTTTTTTCTCGAAGAAACAATGAATATCGAACATTGGTTATCCAGCATGCAAGTTAAAAGTATGATAAATTGCTACCTTTGGAAACATGTAGAATACTTTTGTATTTATTCAATTAGAATAAATGCTCATAGGAAACATGCCACACAAAATTATAAAAAATAGACCTCTTAATACAAAATTTTATTGGAAACACAATCAAACTTAATTCACTATTAAATTGTGAATGTATTTATGACAAGAGTGTCTAAAGTAGATTGTGAGTGTCATGTAGAGGCAAATTATAGTTTGGTATATTTTTTCATTAGATATTGCATAACAATATGATACACCAACTTAGAACAATTCTACTATTTTTGACAAAATGCAAGAACTCCAGCTGCATTGCAACCCTTGTTCTAAACTACAATCCATGCAATAATACTAACCATGCTAAGAATAAGTTGTAACATCTACTCCATCCATTTCTGAGACAGAACAAAAAAATAATTTTTGAAATGAACAAAAATTTTGCTACCACAAGGACCACACTCCAAATACATAAAAGTAGAAAATTTAATAGTTATATTTTGTTCTTTATTTGCTACTTTTGAGTTCACATCGAATGAGGTTCTCCTCATAGTCTTTCAATCGGCCACATGTTTAATTTGTAGATCTGATGCTTTCCATATATATCCTACTAGAATATTTAAGGTACTATTGTGCCTGCAAAAAAATTCGTCTTAGTTGTTTGTATGAAATTTGTGCAATAGTTTTTCTACCCATATTATTTTAGACCAAGAATGCCAATATTTTTTTTGTTACAGGATGCATGCATCTACTATTCTAAGGGTAGCTATAGAAAGGCGTGACTTTTCCTGATAGCATTTGTGTTTTGGCAGCCCCCATCTCTCCCATCCACTCTCAATTCTTTTGACTTCGGCTAAAAATAGATATGGCTTGATTGGGGTCCATGAAGCCAAGTCCCTAACCAGACCCGTCGATGGGGTGAAAGGAGCCTCGTCCATCCTTTCCCAACCCGTGTCCTTGCTCGTAGTTTTTTGGGACATAGGATATCACATTCTATTGAAGCAGTGAAACTTGGTAGCCAGAGGGGCTTGAGATTGTGATCAAGGCTAGGAATAGCCTGCAGGACCCAACCCCTTTCTCACTCATCCAGGAAGCTGCATTAATGTATTGCCCAACATTGAAAAGAACGATTCAATCCTTCCAAGCACATACATGGACACACCAACGTGGAAAAATTCTAGCTGAGAGCTCATTTTGTCATAGAAAATTCTGTGTATTTGTCTTGGTGGATAGGTTATCAAGCGGAGAAGATGATAAATTGTTTATGAATGTGTGTTAACCAAACCCTACAAAAAATGAACCAACTAAAAATTGGTAAACAACGTACATAAGATGTGGAAGCATTCAGAAGGCACATACTTCAAAATTAATTTTCAAACAAACACAACAATTCAACAGAGGGCAAACTGTAAATACCTGTTGGTGCGTGAGTTATAAGTTGCGTAGGATTGTTCTAATCTAAAACACAGAGAAAGAAATTTCAAAATTAACTTTCAAAATTAAATTTCAAACATGACAACTATTCAACACAGGACACAATACCTTTCTATGCGTGAGTTATGGATTCCACATTATTTCTATGATCTTATCCGATGACTAAATTAGTCATTTATTTAGTCATTTATAGTTGTGTTTTCTTACCTGATGACCAAATTAGTCATTTATTTAGTCATTTATAGATGTGTTGCAAAAAATGACTAAATTTGGTCATTTTTACTTATCGTGACTAAAATGTTTAGTCACCTCGTCATTTATTGGCCATATTTCTACTAGTGCAAGATTTGTACATGGAAAACTCGGTAAAGGGAAAAACCATGGTGGCAAGCCTACCCATAGTTAGATAATACTTATGTAGTAAGTATGTGATTACATAGAGAGGGGTCTGCACATGTTGCACATGCTGGACGACCAACAACCTGGAGTGCATTGCTCATCACAAACAGAGCCTCACTGACTACAAAATAAATCCATACTACAATCCAGAAAGAGGAGTGAACTACAAGAATAGCATCTCCTATGCCTGAATACAATTCTAGTTAAGCTCAGTAGCAGAGGTCTTAAACCTCTTTCACCAACCCAATTCGATCACCTATGATCAACAAAAACCTATGCATATAATTACAGCCTTATTCGCACACAAATAATCCTATATCCCAAATGCCCATGATCTACAAAGAGATCTTACATCATATTTATACCAACCTGGGACCTAAATAATTGGGTCGGCCACCTAAAAGATAATACAGTAAACTCATAACAAAAAACCCACAATCCAATGATCAACCAAGTTGGCCTAAGATTGAAACAACATAATCCAATCAATAGATCCAACTCAAAACACATCAGGATCATCCACCAACATGTTACATAAACTGGTCCATAACCTAGCAGAGTAAGATAGCATTACACCACCGATCAATAGGAACAAGAACAACATAACCAACAGCATCCCAAAATCTATCTAGAAGCCGCACCAAAACCACTTATCACATGCATCAAAAGATCTTCAACAATGCTCTGTCGATAAAACCCTTACCGATGACCAAAAGGTTTACTAGAACAAATCATAGCTCTTGAGTCATCAAATCTTGAACCAACTGATTGTGATACACATTTGAATAGAATGAGTGATATATCCAAAGCAATTCCACAAACCAAAGCATACTAGAGCATACCGGATCAATATCATAATCCAACCACTCTACGAGAAGCTACTAGAAAATGGTAAACAACCAAAGCAACCGGTGTTGCCATCAATTATAAAACATCAATGCAACACATAATCAAGTCCTCCAATTTGCCAACAATCTCCCCCTCTGGAATTAATGGCAACACTAGATGTGAAAAACATCCAAGTGCCAAGAAATGCCAAACAAGTCTCCCCCAAAGGAAGACAACTAACAATCTCCCATAAGATGTGTAATGTTGGGAAAAATGAGCGAATGTGAGATCTAGAGGAAAGCTTTGCTTCTCCAAGGAGAGATGAAAGTTTCACTTCAGATTTCCCTTCAAACACTTTTCACACATTACATTATAAGAGGGGGTAAAATGCACTAGATTCAACCTATAGAGAAGGAGATTGAATTCTGAGTGATGTAAGAATGGTAAGTTAATCCCCTCTTCTGGAATGAAATTTGAATTGATTGAATTGTGTACATATGACCAAGTGAAAAAGAGACAAAGATATGATTATTACTTGATATAGAAGCATAAGATGAAGTTGTGCACCTGGATCTGGCAATAATATGTCGAGACAAAGCTGCCCTGTGAATTTCAGAAAAAGTTGTTTGGATCGTGGTGAAATCGTACATGGTCCTCCAAAAAATCTGCAAAATGAAAAGAGTTTCTCTGCCTCTTCAAATGGAGTCCAAATTTGAAAGTACAACTATGCACTTGCAACCTACACATAGAAAAGAAAGGAAACAGGTTGGGATTAGGGCTTTGCCTTCAGGTCAAACCCCAGTTTTGGAATTAACCAAATGATGAAAGAAAGTACTTGCAAGTAATTGTAAATGAAAGATTCAAATGTAAATCACCTCAAGGGAGGTTGTAGATAGAATGTAGGTAGATTTTCTTGTGTGGAATTGAATGTTAAAAGGGATCTCCTCTTCAATGGTTGAATCCTTGACTTCAATGCAACACCTAGTCTTGAAGGGAGACTTGAGAATGCTCAATGCTGGAAAGGAATGCTTGAATTATTGAACTTATGCCCACTTTATCGCTTATACAATTTTTTCTCTTCTTGAACTTGTGCAATTAAGAGGGCAAATGTGACTTATACACTCGTCAATTAGGGTTAATTGACTAATTTTTCGTCACAAGATGACATGGGGGGAGTTTTCCTTCTCAATGCACAACCACCAAGGCATAATTGGAAAGGGTATTGCCCTAAAATAGGGCAGCGACAAGGGTGCCATGCCCCTTTTCTAGGGGGGATAGGGGTGCCATGTCCTTATCCTACCCATTTTTCTAGGATAGGATGTAGTTCAGGCACTACGGGGGGAAAGAAAGATGCAATTTTTAGGTGTTGAGCAAGTCTCCTATCTCCGATCAGGCCTAGGGATTCGATTCGCATGCATGATGACCCTAATATAGTCAAAATTCAAAGTGTCACAATTTTATGATACTATATTTAGCCCCCACTTTAGCGGGAGTATAAGTGTACGCCAATACTATCACTAAAGTACAAGGAAACAAGATTGAAAGACTTCTACCATGTCAAGAAGGCAAGATGCACCAAGCCCCCAGTGAACTTAGGATCTTACGACTTTGATTGACAAAGTAAAAGGGAAGATCAAGAGGGGAAAACCATAACTGGAAGTGGCAAGGTTCCCCTCACTATGAGTCACGAAAAAGATACCGAAATTATGAAGCAAAGCCAAGTTCACTAAATAATTCTAAGTTTCAAGAAGGAAAATATGAGCGAAGTGTGTGCCCCCACATTAAAGCGATCGTGCACACCTTATTGGGAGAAATTTCATTAAGTTAGAATACACCCAAGAGAGAGAGAAGAGAGGGAGTACGTTATCACAAGGACTTAGCCCCTAATCGAGGAAGAAACCCAAGGATAATAAGCACAAAATACAAGGTAGTTTATCTTTCCTCAAGGTCAAGATGTTGTATGATAACTCATGTATATCATGTATGTATATGTATATTGTATGCAGGAAAAGTGGTGCAATTTAACAAAAATTACGAAATCATAACTAGTCCACACACCAATGAGACTCTTGGTGCAAGTTATGGAGCTATATGGAATAGCTCAACTTCCCAAGAGATGTTCCATTATTCTCTCTCATAAGAACCCTTAAGCCAATTCCTTTTCTCTCAGATCACTGAGCAAAGTGACTTAGGGATGATAACCATGAGAATGAGGGATGCTTTAATCAATCTAACATGAATGCAATCCTAATATACATGATGTTAATAAAAAGATGAACTAAACTAGCATGCATATGATGATAAGATGAAAGGACTAGTAGAAAAACTATCCTAGCATATCATACTAGTCTACCATGATTATACAAATAAAGATGTTATGATTATTTCTATCAAAGAGAGGCTAAATGCTATATAAAGATGATTTAGATGCTTAACAAAATGTCTATAAGTTTGATGCTAAAGACTTGGATCTTAGAATAATAGAAGAAGGGCTCTATTTATAGGAAAAACGGGGCAATGAAGGGTCAAGATTGGATGATCCTATCAAGGGTCGGGATTGAAAGTTATCAATCTATGTTTACAATTCTCACCAATGAAATGTAAGAAGCATTAAATGCTTGAGAAGACCTCATGGTTACCTTAGAAGGTAAGGGTTAAGGTTAGGCTAAGATTACCCATTGGATAAAACTTTTACCCAAAGGGTAAACTCTTATGCAATGGTTAAATGGATAACCAAGGGTAAAGCCATGAATGCTTGATGAGACCCTTCGGTTAGATGAAGGTTGAGTTAGGCAAAAAGTCTCTACCCATGGCAAAAGGGTTAGTTAACCATTAATGGTTTGGAAGACTTTGGGGACAAATTTGTAAGAGCCCTTTCGAATTTGGGGGAACTCAACAAGTTAGCTTGTTGAAGACAAAAAGGCTTTAATGCCTTTGGAAGACTTTCCTCCAAATTTGAGAAGTGACAGCCTCAAATTTAGGGAAAGGGGATAATTGAAGGGTTTAGGCTAATTGATTAGGATTAGATGGGTTCTAAAAGAATCTAGAAAGATGGTTAGGAGGCAAGTGGGAAATGTAGGAGAATGCAAGTGGATGGAGGGTAATTTTAATTAAAATAAATTTCTTTATTTCAACAAAATAGATGCAAGTGGGGGATTTAAATAAACTAGATTTATTTATTTGAAGTGAACAATTTAATTAAAATGAGAGAGGGGATTTAATTAAATGAAGTGATTTATTCAATTAAATGATATGAAAGGCCTAGGTGAATTTAATTAAATAAATTGAATAACTTATTTAATCAAATAGATGAATGTGGATGATTTAGTTAAATTAGATTTAACTAAATAGTGGAATGAGAACAAAATGAACATTTAATATTCATTTAGGAAAGTGGTCATTTTTATACATCTACATTTTACCCCTCTTTGAAGTGACGTGTGTGCACATGTTGATTCAAAGAAAATTGATGTGTCATCAAAATTTGATCGGTGTGATGTCACGTGTCGAGATGTCAATGTCGTGCCCTAGATTTGATAAATGGTATTGATAATGCCCCCTCGAGAGATGAATCAAAAAAATAGAAAATTTGGTTGTTGTTGATAATTGTTGTAGATTTAAGCGCATTTTAAAATTTTGTTTGTGTTTAATGCGTGCCAATTGATTCATCTCCTGATAATGATGTTTGCTAGGGTTACAAGTGAGAGAATGAGAAAAATACATGCCCCACCTACTAACCCTAATTTCTTTTTACCCTATAAAAAGGTGAAAAGTGATTTTATATGCATCATTTGTGCCTTTTGACTCTTGGTGATAGTGACATTTGGAGAGTGACAAAAATGTCAGTTCCCTATGCTTTGCACTGATTCAAGCGCGTTCATCGATATCGGAGGCCGGCTGCGTATGGTGCACCTATAAGTCATCTAAATTTTGCCCCTTTTTCTTTTTGTTTGGTTGATTTTGATCTATTTTTTTTATTTCTTGGGTCGGAGTCTCATGCTTTAGCGCGTAGGGTCATTTGCGTAGTGCATATGATAAAACCATTAGCGCATAGGGTTAGTGAATTAGGGTAGCATCGAGGTGTTTTTGGGTAGCGCACCACAAGTTTAGGGTAGCGCATAGAGGTAAGATAGTACATATGGCTAACAAGATAGCGCATATCGAAAAAAGGTAGTGCATAGGGTAGACCTAGTGCATAGGGGAAAGATGGTAGCACATGGGTGGAATAGTGTTGCGCATAGGGTAGACCTAGCGCATAGGGCTGAAATGGTAGCACATGCAGGGAACAATGTAGCACATTGGGTAATTCTAGTGCTTAGGGTAAAGTTTGTAGTGTGTAGCTGAGTTTAGCTAGCGCATAGGTGGCAGCTTAGCGCATAGGGAAGATTTCTTAGTGTGTGGCCAAAAAATGCAATGATTTAGGAGGAAAATATAATGTAGCGGGGTAAAATTAGATGAAGGAAGATGGGTTGGGGTGAGTAGTTGTCTGCCAAGTGTTCCTAGATGGGTGTTGTAGCCAAGCTTTATGTCTGTTGTGCTGATGTGTGATTGTTTGATAGATTTTGTTGAAATTGCTTTTGTTGTTGGAGTTCTAAGATGATTGATTGAATGATGATCCTGATTGTCTATTGTTTTAGATCTTTAATTTTTTTGTAGTGAATATGATGTCCAATATGAGTTCCAATATGGTTCTTGATATGAGTCTTGTGATATGGTTTTTATTTGATTTCTTGATATGGATTTGAGTTGATTTCTCGATATGGTTTTGAGTTGATTTCTTGATATGGATTTGATAGATGAAACTTGATTTGATTTGAATTTGTTTCAAGTTGATATGAATTTTTGATTGGATATGGGTTTGATTTTTGATATGAAACTTGATTTGATTTGGATTTGTTTCAAGTTGATATGAAATGTTTGATTTTGATATGGGTTGGATTTTCGATATGAAACTTGATTTGATTTTCATTGTTTCAAGTTGATATGGAATTTTTTATTTTGATATGGGTTGGATATTCAATATGAAACTTGATTTGATTTTCATTGTTTCAAGTTGATATAGAATTTTTGATTGGATATATCAGATTTTATGTGCGAACTGATATTTGGACATGTTTTACTTGTTACAGGAACGACTTGGTGTTCTTCAGTTGTGAGAGCAATTTTTGAGGCCATGGTCTTTGAGTCCATGATTGACATAGGCGAATAGAGATATTATTGAGAGATGTGGGTTGTCCTCTTTGTTGGACATGCCTTGGTATATCATTAACCGAGGTTTACTGATAGCATTGGTAGAGAGGTGGCATACTGACACCAACACCTTTCACTTGGCTACGAGCGAGATTACAGTCACTCTAGAGGACTGTTATCGGATTCTAGGGATCCCTGTGGTAGGGGCACTAATTCCTTATGAGTAGACTGAGGAGGGTTGGACAGAGGTGCTTCACCGGATTTTCCATGATGATTTGATTTGTGGATATGAGATCCCTTGGTAAGAGTTCATAGATTTTGATTATGCCCCACTACCATCAGTACTGTTAGGTTTTGTAGGTGGCTTCTTGTGTCCCGACCATAGGTCGAAGGGTTTGGCAGTGGGATGGGGATTGGTTCTTGAGGATATGGTGACACAGGGTCATCGATTTGCATGGGGATCTTGTATGTTGGCCCATTTCTATAAATATTTGCATCAGGTGGTGTATTTAGGATACAATAGTTTATTAGCCGAGGTCACATTATTACAAGTGTGGGCTTGGGAGCACATTCTCGCAGTGAGGCCACTTGCAGACAGGGATAGGCTAGTTGGTTGTTCTTATGCATATGGATATACAGGGATAGTTGTCCAGCGTAAGCTGGGCAAGCTAGAGCATTGGAGGAGGGTGCTAGATGACATTGATACGATTATTTGGAGACTGTATATGGAGTGTTAGGTGTGGGTTGAGGATGGGCTAGAGATTCCCTATGTATACATGTCACGATACTTGATAGGGTAGATGCCTTTTGTGATTGAGAGGTTCCTGCACAGTCGAGTTCAGCGACAGTATGGTCAACAGTAGGGTATACCACAAGGAGCATGCTTATATGCTTGTTGGAGGAAGGATGTGCCAGAGTGGGGTCCAACTATTGATAGTGTTGTAGTGGTGGAGGAGTACATGCATTTGGCTAGATATATATGGGACTACGCCTACGAGGTGGCAGATGCGGGGATGATGGAGGAGTTTGTAGTGTTGTTCGTGGCCCATGTCGTGGCATAAATATCAAATCCAGTAGAGATGATTCCCGCTTTTGATGATGAGGAGGATGAGCAGCCTGAGAGGCTAGGGAGACAGAGAGATGAGGGAGAGGAGTTGGAGGAGGGATATGGGGATGGTGGAGGAGATGATGGGGGAGATGGGAGGGGAGATGGTCAAGGGCGATGAGGAGATAGAGGAGGGAGAGGAGATAGAGGGAGGAGAGGAGATAAAGGAGGGGATGGAGGAGATAGAGGAGGGGAGAGAGGAGATAGAGGAGGGGATGGAGGAGATAGAGGGATGAGAGGAGGTGGATTAGTGAGGCAAGTAGTTGATGAGAGAGGGAGGGGAGGTTTGGTGGCTAGAGTTGGTGGAGTGGGTGAGGTTATAGTAGTTGTGGGTGGGATGGATGAGTTTAGGCAGCTGACCTAGAGGAGGAGATCAGATGTGTTACCGCCAACAATGTCGAGAATAGGGACAAGGATAGGGGGTACCACAACACAGGTACCCCTCTAGATTCAGATACCCACCCACTAAGAGGATGCATAGATTAGGTCCTTACGGTTGTCAGTGCAGTACCTGCAGGTACATGTATTGCCCCAACAATGTCAGATTACACAAATTACCGTAGAGTGGGATACAGTGTTAGAGCGCTTAGGTTAGAGCACTTAGGTTGAGCAAAGGCTCGAGTGGATAACCTGGAGAGAGTGGCGGTTGGTGGTTCTGTGAGAGACACATTGAGAGAGATGCAATATGCAGCCAAGGAGGCTGAGTACTACAGACATTTATATGAGGAGGTGGTTCCTAGATATCACAGAGCTCCTAGCTATGCTGCGGTGAGATCCAGTTGATCCATGTAGACTCATTCAAGGATGGAGAGTAGAGGTGTGACCGGGCTGTCTCGTCATGATCTACTCAGAGATCTAGGTGCCGGGACATCTGCTGTGAGACCATCGGTCTCAGGAGATAGTCATACTTGAGAGACTTGCCTCCATTGTATTTTGATCATTATGTTGCATGTGGATAGACATGAAATCTTTTGTATATTTGACCAGTTTAGAGATATATATATATATATACGACACCAATTTGTTTTGATCCACATGTGATGTGTTTTATGGATGATGATTTATGCTTAGATGTGATGGTTCTATGATGATGATGCAATGCTTAGATTCTTTTGATTTGATATTGATTGATAGGATTGTATGATTCATGATGCAATGATATGATTTGTGAAATATATCTTGAAAATGAGATGTATGTAATGATATGTTGTGAGATGTATCTTGAAAATGAGATGTATGTAATGATATGCAACTATTTGTACAATGATATGCAACTAATTGTAAAATGATATGCAACTAATTGTAAAATTATATGCAATTGATCATCCTCATTATGTCATTTGTCACTCATGTATAGTCACATGTTTTTGCTTTCTTTGTTTTTATCATCATTGAGCTATTTTGATATGTTGAAAATTTATACAAGCATAATGGTATAATTGAACCATAATGACCTGAGAAAAATTTACATGAATTTTGATATTGCGAGATGGCACAAGCGTCGAGGTATAATTGAACCAAGACAACTTGAGTGTTGCTTGCATAAAAACAGACAAGATTAAACCATTTGTATGTGCAAAGTGGAACAATGTCTTCGGTGATATGCTTTGAATCACGTCTCAAGACAAGTATTTGCATAGTACAAGTGATCATCTCATACATAGAAAACTAAAAAATATTGGAGTCCCAATCACTTTTCTCTAGCGTGATGCATTGTTGAGAAAATTTAGGGGATCCAATAGTTCAAAAGAGTTCAAGTGCAAAGATAGTCAAAAATTCATGCAAGATGTAAGCAATTTATACTTTAGAAAGTCATCCATCACATGTTGTGAATTTGTTAAGTGGATCAATGTTTTGTTCTCTTGACTGCTGGATTTTTGCTTGACAGGATTTTCTTGGCATGCTGTGATTCTCGTTTTATTGACATGTTTGAAGTTAGATGAATGTTGCCCCTAGCTAGAGATACTGATCGATGTGGATATGTATAGTGATTACCAAGCCATGGTGGGATATGATGAACTAATATTCAGATAGGAAAGGATAGTGACTATACTAAGTATGTCCTGGATAATGTTGTTCTGATAAAGTGTTGGGCGATGGCCAGTGGTGTTTAATTTTGGATACAAAAGTTAGGAGAAAAGATAGATAGAGGAGTTGTTCTCTCGCAAGTAGCACCTATTGCCAGTTTTTCACCATTTTTTTTAATTGCACCTTTTTGTTGTTTTTGATTCTTTTGATTTTTTTTTGTATTTTCACTTTTTTCGTGCATTAGACTACTCAAGTATAGTAATTCTTCAGATGGATTTTGTTGGTTGGTTCATCGAGCACATCGCCTTCTGAAGTTGTAAGCTAATAGGTGCTTAATCCATAGGCTAAGATGATGACATAGGGACCCAACCAGTTAGATTTAAACTTCCTCTTCTTTTCTCGATCCTGTTGATAGCTGGGATTTTCTTTCAGTACGAGATCACCAACTTTAAAATTCCAAGGGATGAATTTGTGGTTGTAGCTTCTACACATGCATTGCTGGTATGCTTTGAGGTGATTATAGGCATGTTGTCACTTTTCATCTATAAGCTATAGCTCTTGTAGTTTGTTTACTTGATACTCCTCATCTAGAATGAAGCCTTTCAAAGATACTCTGAGTGAGGGAATTTCTACCTCAAGAGGTAAAATTACTTCTGATCCATACACCAATGAATATGGCGTAGCTCTTGTAAGTGTCTAGATGCTAGTCCTGTATGCCCAAAGTGTTGGATTGAGTTGCACATGCCAATCCTTTCCTGCATCATTTACTATCTTCTTGAAGATTTTCAATACTATTTTATTTGATGCCTCTATTTGTCCATTCCCCTACGGGTAGTAAGGTGTAGAGAAACGATGTTGGATTTTGAATCGTTCACATAGTTCTCGCACATCTTGGTTTTTGAAGGGACGCCCATTATATGTGATGATGGAACTAAGAATGTCGTATCTACGGATTGGATAATTAAGAATAAAAGAGGCAATTAGTTTTCCAATTACTGTGATCATGGGGACTGCTTCGATCCATTTTGTAAAATATTCTGTTGCAGTGATAATGAACTTGTGTCCATTTGAATATGAAGGGTGTATTTTGTCTACTAAGTCCAGTCCCCACTGACAGAAAGGCCAAGATGCTGTAAATGGTTGCAATTCTTGTGTCGGTGCATGTATAAGATTGCAATGGATTTGGAATTTAGGACATTTCTTTGCAAAATGAAAAGAGTCTTTTTCCATTGTCAGCCAGTAATATCCCATTCTTAGAAGTTTTTTAGCAAGAGTAGGACCACTTGAATGTGTACCACATATACCTTCATGAAGCTCTTGTAAAGAAGAATCTGATTCATTACGATCAAGGTAATGAAGAAGAGTACCATCTAGACCTCGACGATAAAGAGTATCAGCAATTAGAGTATAATGGGCGACTTGCCAGATAAAGTTGCATTTTTTATTTCGAGATAGGTCAATGGGTAGGGTATTGGTTTTGAGATACTCATATATTGTTTTGTATACTGGAGAGTCTGAACTGATTAAGGAATAGATAACCTGGGATACAGAACTGTCATAGGCTAGGGAAAAAAGTTGCTCTACCCGAAACTCATAACAACTCTGTTGTTCTAGAATTTGTAACAATGAAGTGATAGTAGCCATTGCATCAGCCACTCTATTGTCCAACCTTGGTATTTGTTCAAAGGTGATGTGTATGAAATACTATTTGAAGTCATCCACCATTCTTTTGTATGGCAACAGCTTGTCATCTTTTGTCTGATAGTCATTGTTGATCTGATTTATGACTAGTTGGGAATCTCCATAGACTTTCAATTTTGTGATTCTCCATTCCACGAACATTTTGATTCCTGTCCAATGCCTAATACTTAGAAATGTTACTTGTGCATGGAAACATGAGTCTATATGATCTTGGTATGGTGTGTCCTTCAGGAGTGAAGAACAAGATGCCGACACCTAAGCCACGTTGAGTGTAGGAACCATCAAAGTACATGGTCCATTGCTTGGTGGTAACAGTAAGGATATCCCTATCTAGAAATTCGATCTCCATTGGTTGTTAATCTAGTAATGGTGCGTCAGCTAATTGATCTGCAATTACCTGTCCTTTGATAGCTCGACACTCTATGTTGTGGATATCAAATTCACTGAGATTCATGACCCATTTAGCTAGTCTGCCTGTGAGAGCTTCTTTGCTGAGTAAATACTTGAGAGGATCAATTTTGGCTATTATCTTGATTGTGTGAGCTAGCATGTAGTGTCAAAACTTTTGAGAAGCGAAGACTATAGCTAAGAAAGCTTTCTCAATGAATGTGTAATTGAGCTCATATCCATTTAAGGGTCTCTTGATGTAATAAATAGCTCGTTCCTTGCCTTCTTGATCTTCTTGTGCTAATAGTGCCCCCAATGATATCTGTATTGTTGATATGTAGAGAATAAGTGGCTTCCCTGCTATTGGTGGCACCATAATTGGTGGGTTCATTAGATATTGCTTGATTTGATAGAATGATTCTGCACACTTGGCTTCCCATCTGAATGGTATGTTTTTATGTAGTAAATGATTGAATGGTAGACTTTTATCTGCTAATTGGGATATAAATCGCCTGATAGACTATAGCCATCCTTGTAGAGATCGAAGTTGGCTAATGTTCTTGGGAGGTGGCATCTCCATGATAGCCTGTACCTTTGCTGGATCTACTTCAATGCCTTTTGCTAACATAATGTAGCCTAATAATTTTTTTGATGTCACCCCAAATACACACTTCTTAGGGTTTAGCCTGACCTGGAATTTTTCTAGTCTTTGAAATATTTTCTCTAGTATGCCCAAATGTTCTTCCCGAGTAAATGACTTAGCTAGTAAATCATCCACATAGTCTTCCATGAAGGTATGCATCATATCATGAAAGATTATCATCATTGCTTGTTGATAAGTTGCCCTAGCATTCTTCAAGCCAAAAGGCATTACATTCCAACAATACTTTCCCCAAGGCCACGTGAACATTGTTTTATCTTGATCCTCTGGAGCTATCTTAATTTGATTATAGCTAGAAAAACTATCCGTTAATGATAGCATTGCATGGCCTGCTGTGAGGTCTACAATTATGTTGATGTTGGGCAAAGGAAAGTCATCCTTTGGATAGGCTTTGTTAACATCCCTAAAATCTGTACATATCTTGATGCTTCCGTTTGGTTTTGAAACTGGTACAATGTTTGAAATCCATTCAGCATAGTCAATAGGTCAAATAAATCCAATGTCTAATAGTTTCTTTAGTTCAGCTTTGACCATTAATGCCACATGTGGATTCATCTTTCTCAACTTTTTCTTGACTGGCTTAGCTCTTGGAGCAATAGATAACTGATGCATGATTAAGTGTGGATCAATCTCGAGAATATTTGCATAGGACCAAGCAAAATTGATTTTCTTTTCTTTGAAGAATTTGATAAACTCTGGCTTTTTTGCATCTGTCAAAGATTCTGGTAGGTGTATGTTTTTGGTTGTTTCTTTTGTACCAATATTGATGAATTGAGTGGTCTCAATCAATATGGGTGATCACTCTTGATAGTGTTCAGGAAGAGTATCAATTCTCCCATCCTTTGGTGCCTTAAAAAGGTTTTCACACTTAGATGCATCCTTTATTTTTACTTTTTTGTGATCTAGTGCTCCCATTGACTGGTTTTCAGAAGTAGATCTTTTATTTCTTTCATTTTTGCAACTGAGAGACTTGGTACCCCTCTGATTGTAGATGTCGTTACTTTGTTCACTAGTAGAGTTTGTTTCTGGGTTGATAATACATAGGTAATGGATAATGGACTCATCATTTGGGAAAATAGGTATGTCATGGTTTTCAAGTTCATCCCAGTCTATAAGATCAAGAAAGATGAGCGGTAAAGAGTCATTGGGTGGATCAAGTTCAGCTACGGTAAGTGTCATGATAGAGGTATCATTAAGGTTGTCTGGGATATTGAATGAGTTAATGATATTGTTGAGGTCCTCGATGGTATCATCTTCTATCTAGACTTGCTTGTAATGTTGCTGCTCATTTTCTTTGGCTTCATAGATATTTTGTGTACCAAATTCATGTAGTCTAGACTCTGTGCCTTGTCCTTCTTGAGAAAGGGGTGTAAGACTAGTATTTTCAGGAATTTCTTTAGTAACATTTGAACAGCTGCCCCATTCATACTCATTAGCATTAGTCTCTGAAGTATTTTCCCAAAGTTTTTCAATGTTGCTGATAGGGGTGTTGTAAGGTGAAAAGAGATCCTTGATGATTGAACTAGTCTGATAGTTTTCTTTGATTCCGTATCAGATCCTTCTTGTACTCTTTGCATTTGTTCATAGATTGTTTCTCCTCAGGGAGTAGTGATATTTTTAGGGGGTGATTTTGTCTTGTTTGGAATAGGTTCCTAAATGTGATGTACTTTTGCATAAGATGCTTCTTCTCTTTGAATGGCCAACTCGTCTTGTTGTTTCTCTTTTTCCTAGTGTTCACGTTCCTTTCATATTGTTTTTGTTGATTCATGTAGCACTTCCTTCCATGAGTCCTCCTTCTACTTCTTCTTTGCTTTCCACTGAGGTTTTTGATATTTTGGTTTCTTCTTTGGGGGTAGAGTGTGTCCATAGCCCAATCCTATTTTGTCTCTAGAGAATTGTGAAGGAGGATCCAATGGTTTTGTGATGCCTTCTTGATGCTTGTCGATAGGTCCTTTGCCATTGTACCCCATTCGTTGCATGGTTAGGTATCCTTTCCCATACTATTGTTTTGGTATAGCTACTTCCATAGTAGTAGCTTTGACTTCTTCTTCATCCTTGTATAGCCAACTAAGGATGTCCTTCTCTTCTGATTCATGTGCTAGTGTGCCTAATTGGATAAATTTGCCATCAAACTTGGTGATGGGCTATGTTGCTTGATGTGTTAATGCAGAAGGTTGCCCATGAGATTTAGGCAATGTTGGTAAGTTCGTTAGACACATGGGTTCCAAAGAGTATTCTCCAATGCCTTTCTCTTTGATTTTCATCTTTTGTTTGAAATCCATGGATAAAGATTTGAGCTTTTCTTGCTAATGATCTGGCACTGAGGAAGTTTTTTTTTCCCTGTTATGTGGAACCAAGCTGTCTTGGGCTGCCCCCATAGCATTGTAATGTTGAAATGGGTTATTATCTACTGATATAGAAATATCCTACCCATTTTAAGGGAATTTAACACACTGGTGGTAAGTTGAGGGTACTTCTTGCATTTCATGTATCCAAGGACGACCCAATAAAATATTATATGTGAGGTCTATGTCTAAGACTTGGCACACGGTGTCCCTTTGTATTTGTCCCACTTGAATTGGTAGTATTACGGTTCCCTTGGATGATCTTTCTTCATCATCATATTCTTTGATAGTGATCTTTTTGCATGGATCAATAGACTGTTCAGAGAAGCCTAATGCATGAATAAGTTTTAAGGTACAGATATTGAGTCCAGCTCCTCCATCTACTAATACTCTTTTAACTCGATGTTTGTAGACCAAGACTTCAATGTGAAGGGGAGTATTGTGTGGATGGCTCAATGAGATATTATCATGCTCAGAAAAGGTGAGATTATGAGGCCTTTTCATGTGAGCTACCATGGCTTCAAATTTGTCAATATCTAGATAGTGCAGAAGCACCTAGTCATGTTTCACTCTACTTTTTAGTATTTTCATGCTTAAGTGTTTGTGAGTCTTGTAATATGTTTTTAATGTTTCTATAGGTTTTTTTAATCCATTTCATAAGTGTTTGATCTCATTTTGTGCTTGAGAGATCAAGTTTTTCTTCTTAAGGTTTGAGTTGTCAGTTTTATGCTCCTAGGCCAAATAAGGCTAAAAAGTGGAAAATTGCCTTATAGGCTTAGCCATGCTTTGGAAAGAATTGAAAAATGTTTAGAAAGTGTTTTTAATTATTCCTAGGTTATTTTGGAAGGTTAGTTGAGTTATGTTGCTCAAATTGCCACTTGGAGCAACAAAAGTTGTCATTCTTGCTTGTAAAAGTTGTCATTTTGGACACTCTTTGTAAAAAGAAGACAAAAATGCCTTATGTCCATACAAGAATTGATAACTACCTCCAAATTCTATATATATTTCTCCCTCTTCTTGGTATAGGGTTGGCGTTTGTACTTTCTATCAAAATCAATTGAAAGAGCAAGCATTTTTTGATGTTTCTCATGTTTAAACTCCACTTTGGATAGCAGTCCGTACTGGGGCTTCTCCTTTCCATAATGTACCTTTTGGAAAGTAAATTTTTTTTATATTCAATGCTCTTTATGTAAATAGTTTGCAGGTTATGCATTTGGAAGTTGGTTTCATTTTGCTCCTTGACTGCCCTATCAAGGGTTTCGGACTCCAAAATGCATCAACTTGTCTAAATCCAAGTTTGGGATCTCATGGGTGGACTTAGAAAAGTTGTATTGCACATGTATAGTGTAAATATTTCATATTTTAGCCAGGGTTGTGAAAAAGAAGTGGTCTTGAGCACATGCTAGGCAAGTTGGAGATGGATTTGGCTGGCAATGTGAACAAGACCAAACTTGTTTGTGATCAAAGAACAATTTGGGTGAGAAAATTTGAGGCAAAGGTCTGGAATATTCTTCTTGGAGTTGTAGATGTACTTAGAGATCCAAACAATGTGTATTTCACCTTGCAAAAGTGTTGAGTTGTAGCTGGCAGCAAGTACCCATTTTTGGGAATTTAATGTCTTTTTGAATCCAAGTTTACTTTATGAACATATTCATGCTTTGGCATCTTGTGACAAGTGCTGAAAAAGTGTTTGGAGGTTGCTACATGCTTGGGTGAAGGTTTCTATGAAGTTATAACCCTTCAAAGTGCAGGAAAAACAGTGAATTAGTAGTGACAGTGCTCATAACAGTCATTTTACTACGATTTTTAGTTTCCATAGCAAGTGTTTGATGTAATGTCATCCAGGGAAGAGTTGGAGAATTGTTAAAAATGATGTGGCAGAGGTTCCATGATAGTTCAGAAGCTTGACTTGAGGTTTAGGAGAGAATTCCTTTCTTTCATGAGCAAAACCCTCTCAAAACCCTACTTTCTTGCCTAAAAATATGGACAGTTATTATACCATCTTCTCAGGAGCTAAAACCATGAAAATCCTTGAGTTTAGACCTTTTTGAAACCTCACAAGTTAGGTTCCATGATTTTTTTGGTCATTGTTGCACCATACAAGAAAAAATCACTCCAATTAGGCCTCCACAAGCTAGTAGCCTTTTAGCCCCGTTTTACAAAAAAGTGAACCCGATTGCCTCAATGATGTTAGAACCTTCCCAAACTCTTGAAGGCTAGTTGAAATACACAAAGTGGCCTAATTCAATCAAAATTGATAGCTAAGACATCATCTTGGGGTGTGGACCTATGGTGGAGGATTTGAGTAATACTAAGCAAGAGAGTGTAGTAAGGGAGTGTAGCAACATAATAGGGCGGTTGATTGAGAAGAGGTGTGGGTGTTTAAGATTGATATTGCCAAACACTAATTGAACACAAAATAAAAAGCATATCTTTGGGTCCCCTTGACTAATTTAACCAATTTAGACTTATTGAGCAACTTCTCACTCAATCTCCCTATCATAGTGGTATCAGAGCCAGGTTAGAAAGATTCAAGTGAACAGAGAAAACAAATTGACTTAGGATCAATAGAATCCTTAGAAGAAAACATGGTGACTATTGCTGAGTTATCCAAGAAGGTCGAAGACCAAGAAGAATAAAATAGAGCACTCAGGGAGAGGTTGGAGCAGCTAGCAACAAAACTAGTTGAAGTAGAAGTTAAGATTGAAGAAGTCCATGATAAGGTAGGAGGTAAGGGCAAAATGGTGGCAATAGAAGATGAGGTTCTCATACCTGACTCTGTCCTTGAGAAAGAACCATTCTTGAAGGCTTTGAGAGCCATGAGTGGTAAAACCTTAGAGGGAGTGGCTCTTTTCAGTGGAAAGATGGATCATGATGCTTTCATAGAATCGATTGAAGGCTTGGAAAACCATTTTGAATGTGTGGAATAACTAAAGCAAAAAAGGTTAAAGTAGCAAAATCAAGGTTTAGAGGGGCAACATTAACTTGGTGGAAGTTCATCCAAGAGGAAAGGGTGAAAGAAGGTAAGAAACCAATAGCCACCTGGAAAGCAATGGTAACCAAAATTAGAGAAACCTATCTTCCTGAAGACTATTAAATCCAGCTACATAGGAAAAGACAAAACTTGAGACAAAAAGACTTAGATGTCAGTAGCTACACTGAGGAGTTTCAAAAACTATGCATGAGCTCCAAGGTAGTAGAGGATGAGAGTATAAAAGTAGCAAGGTATTTGAATGGACTGAGATGGAGCATACAAGAAGAGATGAGTTTGTTATGTCGACAAATAGTTCACAAGTGTTATCAACTAGCACTCAAAGTGGAAGAGAAGAAAAAGAAAAAGAAAGAACAACGCAACAGCGGAAGAGGTAGGGGTAGAGATGGTAGAGGCCATAAAGGAAGTTTTGGTAAAAGAGGAGATAAAAGGTCTCAAGAAGAATCCAAACTTATTGAGCAAAGTGGGGATTCATATAGCAAGAGAAGATATAGAGGAAGGGGATCTAGCAACCCAGGTAGTGGTAGATCTAGTGGACCAGGAAGAGGGTCCTACTTCTCCACCATGAAATGCTACAACTGTCAGAAGTTGGGGCACCCTATCTATAGATGTCTAGAGAAACCCACTTCATCACAAGGAGGTGAAAGAAAAGTGAATTGTGTGCAAGAAAATGCAGCAAGTAGAAAAGCCCATGAAGTGAGCTTAACATCAGAAGATGGGGAGATTTTAATGATGAGAAGAGTCTTGATAAAGGAGCCAATCAAGGAGGAACCTATTCAAAGAAGGTATTTATTTATAATTAAGTGCAAGATCATGCGAAAGGTATGCAAGGTGGTCATTGATTCATGATCCACTAATAACATAGTTTCAGAAGAAGCAGTGAGGAAACTCAAACTAGAAAGAATCCCTCACACACATCCCTATAGAGTCACATGGTTGAATAGGGAGCAACATGTTCTTGTCAATGAACAAACATGGGTACAATTAACTATAGGAGGGTATCAAGATAAGTTCTTATGTGATATTCTTCCAATGGATGCTTGCCATCTACTTCTTGGTAGACCTTGGAAATTTGACAAGAAAGCCATACACAATGGTGAAAAGAACTCCTACTCATTTCAGAAAGATGGTGTTACATACAAAATTCAATCTATAAATGGAGAGAAAGAGGACAACAGGTCAAAGAATTAGAATGTTTTAATTGTGAATGAGAAAGAGTTTATTAACACACTTGAAGATGACACACCCCTGGAATTCAAAAGGGTAATAAGGAAGAAAATTGAAGAAACTCAGGTAGAGGCTAAGAAGCAACCGGTTAGAAAATTTACTATCAGGGTACCAACAAAGAAGAAAGCAGCAAAAGAAACACCTTCAGCCCCATCAGGTACTGGAAGAAGGAAGAAGAAGGATGACATTGATCTGGAAATTGAATATGGTAATGTAACTATCATTCCACTAAAGACTTGTGCAGAGTTAGTTGATGAAATTACTAAAGATGGTATGTTAAATAATGTATAGTTTTATTATGAATACTTAGAAGATGATGAACAAAGAGAAGTAGCAAAAGCAATTTTGTTATATTTGGATATTTATAAGAAAGCCTTGATAGAAATTGAAAACCAAATACTGACATAGTTTAATGATATGTTAGATGCTAGAAGACTAATCAACAATGCAAGAGGTCAAACATATAAAGATACAAGAGTTGTTATCTGTTTGTGTTTCTATTTCTTCAAAGGAGATGGATAAGACACTTGAGGTTGCAGATAGGAAAATATTTAATAGTAAACATAGAATAATTAGTCTTATGTTAGGAAGGGTAAATGAGATAATCAAGGAAACCCACAAGGCATGGATTAAGTTCTTTGAAGAGAACCACGGTTTTTTATACTTCATGAAATCTAAGACAAATACTGCAGACATCTCGATTGAAGGAAAAGGAAAGGGTATTATGGGTACTTCACCCTCAATTTAAAAAAAAATTAAGATAGTGGAAACTAAGCCCCCAGTAGATACAAATGTACATACAAATGTTGAGATATCGACAGATACAGAGAGTGTAAAGGTTGATAAAGTATAGGTTTCTAATGTTGAGGATAATAGTCCTCTAGATACAATTGTACAAGATGAGGTTATAGTTCTTAGGGAGGAACCAACAGTTACTAAGAATGCACCATGTGTCGAAGCCGCCAGTACAAGTGAGGAAACTACAAAGGTTAAATCATCAAAGGAGAAGAAAGAGGAATCCAATAGGGAACCAATAGTGAGTACATCATTGTTGTCCTTTGACACCTTGTAGGTTGAAAAGAAAAGCATAATCAAGATGAGTTCTATTGAACTCATGATGATGGTTGCACAAAAAATGATGAAGGAAGGATCTATGGATAAAGGGATTATTGATCAGTCTATCACTATTTTGCATAGACTATTCTAAGAGTGCAAGTTTGATAATGAAGAGAGCCCATCTGGTAAGATTAAGATAATCACTAAACACATTTCAAAGGATTTCCAATGCTTGCAGTAGATATCAAACCAGAAAGCACTGGAAAGGTTCACACAGGAAAAGAGAGCTACATTTGATCAAATGATTGAGTCTGAAAGAAAGGAAATTAATGATAAGTTGAAATTGATAGTTAATTCTTTAATGCAATGTACAAATATTTACAGAGCATGTCGTAACACAGATTTTCTTACAGTTAATTTGGATAAGACGATTAAGGAATCTCAGGAGAAAATTGCAGGTATAGCCAATTCTTTTGAGGGATTGAATTCATTGACTACATCCGTTGATGGTTAGATTTTGGTTTTGGAAGCCCGAGTTTCTTCTCTTGAGAAAGAAAAAGATAAAATCATAAGAAGAGACAGAAGTCTTAAAGGTTTGGTTAGTCCTGGACTGGATTCACTTAGTGTACATAAGAATGAGTGTAGAGAGATGGTTAGTAAGCCCACACCAGCAGAGTTAAATGAGAAAGAGTCATTTGCCCATATGCTAAATGGACTTGTATCTATTTCCAACACTCTCAAATTTGGTTGGGATACCTATCTTGAGCTTTTGGACAAGACCTATCCTAAAATTTTCAAATATATTAAGCTTCGGTAAGGTATTTTGGGGATATTCATTGTATAATATCTTTCATTCTTCATCCCAGTTTTGGATTTTTGGTATTCTTTTTGGAAATTTTGATGGCATTAATGTCAAAGGGGAAGAGATATTGATGTGAAAAAGAAAAAGAGGGAGTTGTATACATTAGGGGGGGTATAGATGGAAAACTATGGAAGTATGGAGTATTTTGTATTGATGGATATTTAGCTCAGGGGGAGCATGCCTAGGATGAAACTGACAGATGAAACCATGATCATTTTTTACATGAGTGTTACCATCAATGCCAAAGGGCGAGATTGTTGGCAATTGACACTCAATTGGTTGGTTTCAATATGTTGTCATTGATGACAACATGGTATCTTATTCCGACTTCATATTTTGGTCAGTTGTCTACCGACAGACACCTCACAAACACTTCACCGACATCGGCACTGACACCACCAGGTTGGATAGAATTCTTAGGTTACTGGAAATAGAGGTCGACATGGTTTAGAATAAGGGTATCGGTATTGAAGGCCAACATCTTTTGGATCCAACATCGACAATTGATTTTGATATTCATATATTCATGTTATTTAGTCGACATATATATTCATATTGTAAATATCTTTGTAAGATGACATAAGGAATGGTAAATTGTAAAGGGTATATAGGTCAGTTGGTTAGATGAATGGATAGAAGCATATGGTAATTCTATGCAATATGAAATATATGAGAGAGATCATATATGTGAGTAAATTTATGTAAGGGTTATTCCGATAAAGGGTTTAGGGTTTTAGACCAAAATAGATAGAGCTTAAACATAACTGTATTCAGGCATAGAAGATGCTATCATAGCAGTTCATTCATTTCTCAGAATTATAGCCTGGATTTGTATGTAGTTAGTGAGGCTCCTTTTGTGATTGAGCAGTTTTCTCTAGGGTGTAAGCCTTCCTACAAGTGCAGGCCCCTATATTTTGTAATATCTCTTCATATGGATAGTGAATTGATATTGTGGGTCACAAATCCCACCGTGGTTTTTCCATTTATGTGTGTTATGGTATCCATTTATGTGATTGAATTATTGGTTTCTTTACTTATTTCAATTCTATATGTACTGGTATATCGGTTGGTGTATGCATGTTTTAATAAGGTTAAAATTTATAATTTTGGTAGAGGACTAATTCAACCCCCCCCCTCTCAATGTTCTTGGATCCCAACAACATGGTGTGGCACAAAATGGTGTGCTGGCAGGGGACACTGTGTATCCTTTCATTGAGCAGGTTAAGGACAAAAGAGGCCCTTCAAATATGAGTAGGTTAGGGGGTCATTTAGGCTCTAAAGAGTTGGTAAAAATGGGGTAACAACAATCAAGTAGTGACTGCATCAAGCAACAACATAATGATTTGTTTTTTAATGCTAATGTGTTGTGTGAGTTTGGTGTAGGTAAGAGGATGATAGAAGGCCCAACTCACAAGGAGTTTTTATCACCAAATAATCCCTATGATATGGTGAGATGTCAAGGATCCTCTAGAAGGATGGGAGGGACGTGAAGACCAAACCCCTCTTCTCTTGGGACACGAGACTTTTCATTGGGGGGAGTATGGTGCAGGAGCACCTAAGGGGCCTATAAGGTCTAACATGTCTATAAGGCATGGATGGATGTAATGAGGGTCAATTGAGACCTAAAACAATTTAATAAGGCATATAAAGCCAATATTTGTCATGGTTGAGTCAAGTTGAGTCAAGTTGTCTAGTTGTGTAAAAATTGTCAAAATTGTGTCAATGTTTTCAAATGAGAAATTTATGTAATAAATGTTAAGAAGGCATTGTAAGTGTAAAAATGGGTTCCATATGATGTTTTAAGAGTGTTAAAATCATTAGATTGAGTTTCTTGGTGATATAAGGACAAAATGTCAAGTATTGTCAATTTCACACTTTCAAATGGTGGATGCCAATGGCTAGTTGGTTCTTAGGTAGTTATCAGAGTTGTTTTCAGTTTGGGGGGTCAAAATGTGTTTAAAAACCTAATTATTATGTGTGGAGAGGTTTCTAAGGTTTATTTTGAAGATTGATCTTTGTAATACCAAATTGCTACAATAAAATTCAACATTTTCCCTGCATTCATGAGTGAAATCTAAAACATATTATTGTTTTATCTCTTCATTTTGATTTGCACTCTTTGAAAGGTTTTTGGTATATATTTTTAGAATTATTTGAAGTCATTTGGAAGGTTTAATCAATTCATTTTGTGCATAAATAGGTTACTATCCTAAAAACTGTCACTTGGCAAGTTTTATTGGATTTTGGGGTTCGTCATGAATGAATGACCCATTCCACTTTTGATTTCTACTATAGCTTGTGTAATGGGCCTAAAATGTTGTAAAATAATTTATATTAACCAAATGTGTGTAGGAGAAGCATGAAATTTTGAAGGGTAATCACCAAATGAGCAAGTTGTGTGTTGTGTGAGTAGGGGGTGCATGGTACCATATATTGGATCTAAATATTTATCTTAATAAGGGCATATTTATGTGATGGAATTTATTTATATATTTTTAATTCAAGGTGAGACAGCCTTATTTTATGTTTTGAAGTGTTTGGAGAGGTCAGTTTGAAGAAGCCCTAGGTTTTCAAGCCTAGAAATGAGGGTTTAGTGTTTGGGGGGGTAAATGATTTTTTAAAACCCTAAAACCTTGAAAATTATTGGTTTTGAATCATTGTATAAGACTTTTTTTGGGTCTAGAGGTTTTGAGTTATGTTTACAATAGGGTTCCTTTGTAAAAGTGGGGTAATTAAGCCTAAATTGAAGAGTTGCAGGGCATTGGCCCATACAGTTGGTCCAAAAGATAGATATGTGATTTTGACATAAGTTAAATAAATTCAACAATGGTATCCTAATATGTAATGTATTTGGAAATTGTCTTGGAAAAGTTTGGAAAAAAGGGCAAAATACCCATTTTGAAGGGCTACTAGGATTAAGCCTAGATAGTACCGAGTAAAAGATTGTTGATGAACTAGTCAAGTAGGTGGATGAAACCTATTGGAACATGTTGAATAAGGCATTTTGAGACCCTATAAGGTGTAGGATTAAACCTTTGAAGTTCAGGCCTAAGTTTGAGTACCTTGGTGAAGCCTAAAGAAGGAAGAAGGTTAGTAAACCTTGTTGGTAAGAAGCCATAGTTAATTGAATCCATTTGGTTTTGATTATTTCTTGGGTGGAATAGATACCACTGCATCATAAATATACCTCATAATCTGGCATGTTGCAATCCTCCTCTGGTAGGCTTGGATAAGGATATTGAAAATGGTTGTAGAGCTAGAGTAGCCCTTTTGTGTGCACTTTCAGATCAACAAGTTATGGGACTAACTGACAAATCAACTGCAAAGACTATATGAGATAAATTGGAGACTCTGAATGAAGGTGAACCTACTATTAAAATTGATAAATTTGATGGTTACTGGACAAGATATGAGAACCTAAAGATGGAATAAGATGAAAGGATTATTGCTTTTATGGAGAGAGTTAATGGAATTATTCTAGGAATTTAGTGCTATAGTGGATCTCTGAGTGAAGATGAAATAGTTTCTTAAGTATTGAGATATTTTTTGCTAGCTTATAAGATGAAGGATACTACAATTAATGAGTCGAGAACAATGGAAAACACTTCCGTTAATAGGAATACCTTGGTGGGGAAGTTATTTGCTTTTAAGCTTGAGGAATTCTGTCCTTCTGGAGTTACAAAATATGAACCTTCTTTTTATGCATTTACATCATCTACTAGGAAGAGTGATTGGAAAGCCTTATGTGCTAAGGAACTGGATGAAATGAAGAAAGAAGATGAAGAGTTAGAGCAACTTTAAGCCCTATTTGCTAGAAGAGTACCTAAAGGTCCGACAGGAAGTAAGTATGAAGGAAAATCATGTTTTAAATGTTTCACATGTAATAAGATAGGTCATTTTGCATCTAGATGTTTTGAAAGGAATTCAAGATTTTAGGAAAGAGCTAGAAGATCTTTTAGGCCTAACCATGATTTTTCAAAACAAACATAATTACAAGAGAAACAAAGACAAATCATGCTACTATGCGGATGAGGAAGGTGTGACTGATTCTGATGATGAACCGACATAAGATTAAGCTAGTAGATCCAACAATGGAAAGGAATGAGTATTCTTGGCTATCAAGGAAGATGATATGGTACCTAAAGAAAAGGCCCTTGCTACTAAAGTTGAAGACAAGGTTGAATGAGTGATATATAGTGGATGTTCACATCATATGACTGAAGATAAAAGGAAGTTTCTATCTATATCATTGGATGGTAAGCATGATATTGATAATGTTTATTATGTTGAAGGTTTAAGGCATAATATTTTGAGTGTAGGACAGCTGGTGGATAAGGGATTCTAGTTACAATTCAAGGATAGAAAATGCAAGATTATCAACATATCTAGATTGGATATTGCAACTGGTACTTAGACTAAAGGTAACATCCTTCATTTGAACTCTGGTGAGAAGACATGTTTGATTGCACAAATTGATGAGAGTTGTCTATTGCATAAGAGGTTGTGTCATGTAAATTTTGATTTCATTGTAGAGATCAGTTCTGCTAAGGTAGCTAGAGATATACCTAATATTGTGAAGTCCTATAATCCGGTATGTAAGGAATGTCAAATGGGAAAGCAAGTCAGAACTTCTTTTAAGAGTATACAAGACAAATCTAATGATTTTCTTCATCTTATTCATACTAATTTGTGTGGTCCTGCTAGAATCAAAATTTTTTTAGGGTGATAGATATTTTATGCTAATCATTGATGACTATTCTAGAATAATGTGGGTTACTTTTCTAAGGGAGAGATCTAAAGCATTCAAAAAGTTTAAAATATTCAAAGAAAAAGTTGAGAAAGAGATAGGATTGAAGATTAAATGCTTAAGGTCTGATCAGGGTGGAGAATTGTGAAAAGAATGGGATAAGGAGACATTTATCTACACCCTAGACACCTCAACAAAATGGAGTTATGAAAAGGAAGAACAAAAATATCTTGGATGTGGCTAAAACTATGATGATGGAAGCTAATCTAACTCATATCTATTGGAGAGAAGCTATGAGCACGGGGATATACACATTCAACGGATTTCATATCAAAGGAGACATCGGTAAGACACCTTATGAGTTATGGTTTGGTCATACACCTATAGTTAAGTATTTCAAAATCTTTAGTTGTAAATTTTAAATCAAAAGAGATGATTCCATTCAAGAGTTTGATCCTATATATGATGAAGGGATATTTCTTGGTTATTCTAATGAAAGAAAAGCATATAGATGTTATAACAAAATATTGCAGAGAATTGTGGAGAGCACTAATGTCAAGGTGGATGTGCTAAATAGAAGTCAAATTAGAATTAATGAGAGAGGATCGGTAGTGGAAATGATCATAACTCAACCGGTCGAACCTACACTGGAACAAAATGTTGAACCAGTTACTTTGGCAGTATCAGAAAATTCAATAGTAACTGAATATTAGAGGAGAGGAATAGAAAATCATAAGACTACTAATTATGTTATGTTAAATCATTCAAAAGATCAGATCATTGGAGACAAGAATAAAGGAGTGATGACAAGAAGAAGGTTGGAAATTGATGAGGTATGTTTAATTTCTCAATTTGAACTGGCATTAGTAATTGAAGCATGTAAAGATGAATGCTGGATAAAAGATATGGAAGAGCAATTATATTAGATAGAAAATAATAATAAATGGACTTTAGTTCCTCAGCCTAAAAATAAGAATTTTATTCGAACTAAATGGGTTTTTAGGAATAAATTGAATGAATATGGACAAGTTGTGAGGAATGAGGCCAAATTGGTTTGTAAAGGATATTCTCAAAAGGAAGGAATTGATTATCATGAGACTTTTTCTCCGGTAGTTAGGATTGAAGCTGTGAGATTATTTCTTGCTTATGCTACCCATAAGAACTACAAGGTTTATCAAATAGATGTTAAGTGTTCTTTTCTGAATGGAGATCTTGAAGAGGAAGTTTACATTGAGCATCCTGATGGATTTTCACTTTCAGATGACAAAAACATGGTTTGTAGGTTAAGGAAATCTTTATATAGATTGAAACAAGCCCCTAGAGCTTGGTATGCAAGATTGGATAAATATATTTTGAAGCTTGGTTTCACTAAAGGTAATGCTGACAATAATTTATATTATAAGATCACCAATGATGACATATTGATTGTTGAAGTCTTTGCTGATGGTATCATTTTTGGAGGTGAGGATAAGCTATGTATGGAATTCTTTGATAATATGAAGAATGAATTTGAGATGTTTATGATTGGGGAAATGAAATCTTTATTAGATTTTTATATTACTCAGACTGATAAAGGTATTTTCATTTGTCAAACTAAGTATGCTAGGGAGTTGTTGAAGAAATTTGGTATGAAAAATTCTAAACCGGTTGGTACTCATATGGTTACAAATGAGAAATTGACTAAGATAGATGTATCAGCACCGGTAAATCCTACAAGGTACAAGTCTATGATTGGAGGTTTTTTATATCCGACTTAGACTAGACCAGATATAATGAATGCAGTTTGTATTGTATAAAGATATCAGAGTGATCCTAGAGAGAATCATGAGAGTGTAGTGAAAAGGATTTTTCGTTATTTGTAAGGAATAACAGAATATAGTTTGTGATATCCTAAAAATGATGATTCTATACTATGTGCATAAATAGATGCAAATTGGGCTAGAGATGTTGATGACCAGAAGAGCACATCTGATGGAGCTTTCTTTCTTGGAAAGAAACTTGTTTCATGGATCAGCAAGAAGTAGTCATGTACCTCTTTATCTACTGATGAAGCTAAGTATGTTGTTGTTGCTACTAACTATACATAATTTCTATGGATGAAAAAAAAGTTTAAGGATATAAGGGTGGATTGTAATGAACCGGTAGTTATTCACTGTGATAACTCTGCTGCTATTAACATATCAAAGAATTTGGTATTTCATTCTAAGACAAAGCACATATCTATCAAGTACAACTTTTTGAAGGAGAAGGTGGAAGCAAATAAAGTGAGATTGATTTATGTGAACACTAAAAACAAGATTGCAGATATCTTCACTAAAGCTTTGCCTAAGGAATCATTTGAGAACTTTAGAGACATATTAGGGGATTTTGCCCCTTCAGTAGAGACCTAAGTGATGTTGATTGGCATTAGTTTGTTATGCATTTAACGAGCTACTATTCATTGGATGGATTGATGGGTTGGTGCTACTACTCAAGGGGAGTAGTCTGCTATGTGGTTCAGGGGATTTATGATTTTTCTTTGATGATTATGTCTAATTTTTGGCATTGATGTCAAAGGGAGAGAGATAAATGTGAAAAATAGAGCTTAACAGAATATCTATCAAAGTTAGATCAGAGCCCAACAAGGATATCATAAACAAGGGGATTTTGTTAACTTCAATGTAATATCATCTTGTAGTGTCATAAAATTGTGACCCTTGCAATTTTTGACCATATTAGGGTCCTCATGCATGCGAATCAAATCCCTAGGCCTTATCGGACACTAGAGACTTGCTCATCACATGAAAATTGCATCTTTCTTTCCCTCCATACTGCCTGAACTATATCTAGTCCTAGAAAAATGGGCAGGATAGGGGCATGGTGCTCCTGTCCCTCCTAAGACAAGGGTGTGGCACCCCTGTCCCTACCCTATTTTGGGGTGGGATCCTTTCCAATTGTGCTTTGATGGTTATACATTGAGTGAGAAAACTCTCCCAGTGTCGGCCTATGATGAAAAATCAGTTAGTTAACCCTAATTGACGAGTAGATAAGTTGCATTTTTACTCTTATTTGCATAATTTCAACAAGCGGAAAAGTTGTATAAGTGATAAAGTAGGCATAAGTTCAAGCATTCAAACATTTATTTCTAGCATTGAGCATTCTCAAGTCTCCCTTCAAGGCTAGGTGTTGCATTCAAGTCAAGGATTCAACCATTGAAGAGGAGATCCCTTTCAACATTCAATTCCACAAAAGAAAATCTACCTATATTCTATCTACAGCCTCCCTTGAGGTGATTTACATTTTATTCTTTCATTTACATTTACTTGCAAGTACTTTCTTTCATCATTTGGTTAATTCAAAAACTAGGGTTTGACCTAAAGGCAATCCCCCAATCCCAACTCCTTTTCCTCTCTTTTTTGTGTGTAGGTTGCAGGTGTGCAGTTGTACTTTCAGATTTGGACTCCATTTGCAAAGGTGGAAAAACCCTTTTCGTTTCGCAGATTTTTTGGAGTATTGTGTACACTTTTGCCATGGTCTAGACAACTTTTTCTCAAATTCATAGGATAGCTTCGTCTCGACATATTATTGCCAGATCGAAGTGCATAGCTTCATCTTATGCTTATATCTTGAGTTATAATTAGATCTTTGTCATTTTTTCACTTGGTCATAAGTACATAATTCAAATAATTCAAATCTCATTCTAGAAGAGGGGATTAACTTACCATTCTTACATCACTAATAATTCAATCTCCTTCTCTAGAGGTTAAATCTAGTGCATTTTCCCCCCTCTTCTAATGTAATGCATGAAAAAGTGTTTGAAGGGAAATCTGAAGTGAAACTTTCATCTCTCCTTAGAGGGAAGAAAATATTTCCTCTGGATCTCTCATTCACTCATTTTTTCCAGCATTACATTTTGGTGAACCCGACGTCTTACATGCTTTATTCTAAAAATAATTGCATATTTTTCATTTACAATTTTAATTTTTCTGCAAACTTAGTGGTTAACTCATTCAAAACTTTAGTTTTTAAAATTGAAATTGAACTTGTGTTTTGCAAAAATTGCTATCTATTGTTTTAGATCTAAAATTGCTTTGTTTGTCAAATTCAATTTCTTCATTGTCTTGTTCAATTTACAAATCAAATTCACAATATTAAGAGGTTAATTGTCAAAACCCTAACTTTTAATAATTATCTTGAACTTGTGCAAAAAATTTATTCCCATTCAATTTTTAGATTTGTGACTGTTTTCAGATTTGTCTTCATTCCTACAATTCCAATTTTTAATTTCCCTCTTCTTTTCAAAATTTAAATTTCAAAAATTAAGTGGTTAAGTCATAAAACCCTAATTTTCAAAATTAATTAGATTTTGTACAAATTTCAATCAATTTCATTCAAATTCAGATTTCTAAACATTTTACAAGGTGTCCCTTCCTTTTAGGTTTGATTCTTTTCAAATTTGCAATCTAATTCCCTTTTTTTCTTGAAAACCCTAATAGGGTCCTATTTTCACATTTGAACCTTATTTTTGCCTATCTAGAAATCGTAAAATCCGTCATTTTTTTGGGATTAGCTTTAAAATCATCATAATATTCATCTGTGAATTTTTTTTAAAAAGTTGGTCAGAGTGTTATGACTATATTTAATAGCCCAAATCCAGAAGATTGGCTACTTTTGTCAAATTTTGATACCTCTAAAATAAAAAATATCTCCAAAATTCAACATTTCAAATTTTAAGAAAAATTATAAAATTAAGAGGTTAATTATAATCTGCCCTAATTTTAAAAATTCTGTTTTTTTTTATCAATTTTAAAATTAAGTGGTATACCCTTGGCCCTAATTTTAAAATTCCAATTTCCTTTGATTTATTATTTTGGAAATTGTGTCATTATCTGCCTCCAACAAAGTTCAAATTGTTTAATCATTATTTTCTTAAATTTTGCATTACTCATTTTTGTAAGCTTTGTTCAAACTTCAAAATTTCAATTTTTTGTTAGGTCTGGCTAGGAAAGCTAATGTACTAAGAGGGGAGCGGTGAATTAGTACATCAAAACTCTTCTTCTAAAACAATTGTACTTATAAACATAAACTGAATATTGCTGATCTCATAAATATATAAAACTAAAACATAATCACATAAATAACAACCATACACATTTCACTCCATAACACAAAGATTTTGGTTATGCAGAAACTCTTGGTTATAGAGAAAAATTGTGGTGGGGATGGCACCCACAACTTCACTACTACAATAATAAAGGTTGCTCGGTTAGAGCTACATGTTTAGCTATTTTTGTTAGCTTACCCTATTAGGAGTATCAAGATCTTTAGATCTACCTTGCTAAAGGATTTTTACAAACACTTTTACAAAATGTTGTACCTAGTTAAAGGCTTTACAATTTATAGACTTTGTTAGAGTCTTTTACCCTGTTAAAGGTTTCTAACACAACTCAAAATAATTCAATCAAAAATCTTTACAAAATATCTGCAACTTTACATCTGAAATGTTATAGCAAACTCTGTGTGCTCAATATGAAATTACCATGCTCATAGCATACCTTAGTAATTGATAGATCAACTCAGTGACCTCTTCTGTATACTCTGTCCATCTTCACATCTTATCTTCTCTCATGATTTTCATTTTCAAATCATCATTTTTCCTCTTTTTTAGATACTCAAATCACTCTGTATATATAGATCTTCTGAGATGGTGATCTTGTTCATACATCGATTATACAAACATGTTTTATCGAATGAATAAACATAGAAATTATTTCATTGGATAAACTCCCTCAAAATCATACAAAATCTTTAAATGCAATTTCCTATGTAATAATGGTTCCTTGTTCTTGAATCTTGTAACACGTTTCCACATGTGTCTAGGTTCATTGAATCTGGTAACACATTTCCACTCAGTTCAGATTAACTTGGTATACCTTGTTTGCTGCTCGGTAGACATATGAACTTTACTCGGTAGACAGCTTGGTATGTCTCATCTTGGTGACTAGCCTTTCTTCTATAATCGACACCTTAGTACTTACCGACTGAATATTTTGGTAGTATTAACCAACTAGAGTATATAGGATGACTTTGGACATAAAACTAATGACAACTTAGTAAATAGTAACAATCTCCCCTTTTGGCATTAGTTTGGTATGTTTGACAAAACTCCTTTCAAAGTCATAACACAAAATCTATATACTAACAAAATTTGACTGAAGTGACAATGTATACATTTGTTCAAATACATACTCCCCTTATCAATATGTTGTACAAAACTTGATTTGCAGCATGCTCTCGATGTTCCATGCTCCCCCTATCAATTTCATCTGTACACTTGGTATATATAATAAATTGTACACTCAGATACTCTGTATATACTCGGTACACTCCCCCTTTTTGACAAACATCAAAACTAGTTACCATTAGGTGGGGGCAACTGATCAAAAATAGATTTATACTTAGTACAAGTGTCATTGAGAGCATTGGTAAGTGCATCCTTGACACTTTTCATTAAAGAATTCTGAGTTGTAATATCAACTAACAGTGAAATCAAACCATCTAAAGTGCTTCCTTCTATTTGAGTGGATAATTGTGTAGCTCGGTTGATCTGCTCTTGAACTGATGATAGATGGGGAATAAATAATGTCTGAAGAGTCATAATATCCATCCTTATTTTGTGCTCTTCATTCTGAAGTTCTAACTGTTGAGCCATAAGAGTTTGTAGCTTTGTATAAAAATTCTGAATAGAATTTGGCTCGATAGTAAGTTTATTTGAGAGATCGGTAATCTCTTTTTCAATGACTTCAGTCTTATGCTTGATATCTTTAATAAAGAATGAAAATGTACATAACTTCTGGAATAAATAAATAATGTGCTTGAGTTGAGGTGACAACCCAACAATGAATCCAATAAGCTTCGTTTTACCTATAACAATTGCTTTCTGCACTTCTTCAATCATCTTGGCAATTAGTTCTTTTTCTTTTAATTTGCTAAGGTTTTCTGATGTGTCTACTCTTGATACTTCTAATTGAGTGAGTAGTTCATCCAGTTTCATATGGATGGTAGCATCTTTATTTATGGTAGCTTCAGGTAGCATGTCTGTCAATAATGCTTTGACCTTCTGAAGTAGTCGGTTCTTCTTCTGAAAAGCTATATATTTTTCCTGTTCTGCTTTTGGCTTACAAAGCTCTCTGAGTTCAATAAGTGCTTTCCCTTTTAGTTTTGAAATATCAACATTCTGTAACACAATAGGCTTTGACAGATCTATCTTGAAACTGTGCTTCTTTGCTTTCTTCTCTTTGGATGATGATGCCTTCACCGGTTGAATGAGTACAATGGCTTTGGAGGCTTGATCTTCCTCAGTATGTTGCTCGGTAGAAGCAACACTTTTGTTAGTTCCTGTAGCCTCTGTTGTATCCTTCAGTAATTCCTTACTTGGGGTCTCAATGGCAATAGTTTCAATGCTTGCAGGTGCTTGAGAAGTTTGCTCACCTATGGCCTGAGAGATAGATTCACCTTGTGTAGCCTTTTGATCCTCTTTACCTTGTTCTGTGTCCTGAGGTTTCTCGGTTGACACTTGTTGAGTTACCGAAGGATAGGACTTAACTTGTTCCAAGACTGATTCATTGGATACAAGTTTTGCATAGGCATTTCCTTCTATCATTTCTTCTTCCTATGCCTCAGTGTCCATGACATCCTCATCTAGTTCAACTATTTCCACTTCACCTTGAGGCTCTTCACTCTGAATTCTAAATATTTCTTGCCATTTTCTTTAGTTTCCTTCTCTAGTTCAAGATAAAGACCATTCATCATTTTAAAGGCCCTTTGCTTTACTTGAAAGTTTGTCTGGTAGTTTTTCAAATGATTTCTTATATCATCTACCGACATGTCTGGAAAGAGATGTACCAAAACTCTTTCTCTTATCTGCTTCTCCAAGTCCATAGCATATTTCCATCTGTTGTCAATATGAAAGTACAATGCTTTTGAAAGAAAATCAGTTACTTCCAATACTCAGAATTTGAGAAGTGTACATACTACTGACTCTTCTATTTGCCTCTTTTCTTCTTCTATTCGGGTGTCATACTGTACATATCTAAATGACCCAAATCCTCCATATTGTTTCAATTTTGCACAAAAATTGTCAACACTGTGTACATCTTCCTTTGTGCATTTAACAATCTGAAATTTATTTGCATCTTTAGATTCTATGTCACTTGACTCCTTATTCAAAATTAGTCTTCTGGTCGACTTTCTATAAGTCTTTGTAACTTTAGGCAATTCAACATTTTTCTGCCTCTTACTAGGTGACACTGTAGATGATCTAGTGTTAGGTCGCTTAACTGGTGGAGTCGGTGATACCTTAGTTGTATCCTATTTCTTTCTTCTCAAATTTTTCCCTTTGGCAACTCAGTGCTCAGAGTAATTGCTGCTTCTTGAGCTTCAGATTCTTCCTCAATTGAAAGTTGATCAGTTTTCCTACCTGTTGGCTTAGTAGGTGTGGAGGTAGAACCTTCTCCAAATTTTTTAGTTAAATCTTTGATCATTTTAGTGGCTTTTCTGGTAGCCTTTGGTACCACAATGCTCATTTTTACTTTCTCTTTTACCTCTTCATAGGTACCATACCTGATCTCGGTCAAGTGCCTTGGAAGTGCCAAAAAGGCATCTATCTGTTGTTGAGTAATATCAAAATCAATCTCATAACCCATAGGCAGTAAAGATTGAGTTCGGGGTTCTACTGCATTGACATAACAATAGTCAGTGTCAACTTCAAAACATATAGTGTCCTTATATTTTTCCACTAGCTGAGGTGGGATCTTGTAACTGTTATGCATCTTTTCCTAAAATTTGTTAAAGTATTCATCCATTATCTCATTGAAATTATCACCTAGCTGTTTGATAAAGTCATTTATTTTATGAGTGATTGGTCGGTGTAATTCCCAAATGATGCTATCGACTAATGGAAAGAACTTCTGAAAATAGAAGAACATGCACACTAAGAGTGACCCAAACTTAAGTGTGTTAGTAATGTTATTCTTCTTAGGTTTCCTTATTTTGTTGAGATTTTCAAAAATATTCTTCAACAATACTTCACATAAATCAATTTTCATACCCTTTTTCATAGTTTTATAGGCCAAATCCAAAATTGCACACGGTACATTGTTTTCTCTTGCCAACTAGAAGAAACAATAACCAATAACTCTAATTGCAAACTTTAGTTCTTCATCTGTTACATTATTCAACTTAAGAACTCTGCAATCAGACTCAACTCCGGTTAATGTTATCAATTCCTTCTATGAAATCATCTTCTGTGCTCGAGCATGGTTGAATATAGGGTATCCAGTTATTATATGAATAATCTCCTTGGTGATCTTGAACGGTTGATCCTCTAACCATATTAAGTCATCATGCACTCTGCTCAAGACAAACTTGACCCATTGGGGTTTGAAGACTTGAGGATAGGTTAAGGCTTCGGTCAATCCCTTAACTTTGATATGCTCAAACTTACTATCCAGGATTCCATTGGTGCATAATTCATCATACATATCCTTAATTTCGGTATGACCTAGCTCTTCAACACGACACTTAGTATAAAATCTGACATCTTCAACCAATAGAACCCTATTCGGAATAAGAGAGAATGCAGTTTTCTCATCGGGTTCAAATGCCACTTTGGGAGTTAAGGAATACTTAAGTGAGGGCTTCTCAATAGTCTCAACTACAATGGGTTTCTACATCTTGGGAGCCATTTCAAACTTGGATTTCTACTAACAAAAATAGCTTAGGGTTTCAACTAACCAGAAAATGCTTGCCACTTAGTAAATACAATGCAAATATTCACAACTGATACTGATCGGTTAACTTGCTTGAAAATGCGTTTAGGATTGTGTGAAAATACCTTGAAATTCGCTCTGGAAATGTTTGATCACCTTTGATTCGCTTAGCTCTGCTCTTTGAAAACTAGTAAGTGTAAAATGACCGCACAAAGAACTTTAAATACACCCTTTTACCTTATCAGGCTTTGTGCAGTTAGGTAAGATAAGCATTAAATGCACTCGGTTCCACTAAACCGACTAACTTCCTTATATGCTTTTACCGACTAGACAGGTTAATACATATACCGACTTCTCTGGTACTCCAAAGACTAGATAAAAAAAAAATGTTACATCTTAGGTATGTAGATTTTGGAATCATGTTCATGATTAAATAGGAACTGTTAAGATCTAATCTTGTGAAAATGCAATCCCTTCATACCTTTATTGATTAGTTAGAATCTTTTACCCTGTTAAAGGTTTCTAACACAACTCAAAATAATTCAATCAAAAATCTTTACAAAATATCTGCAACTTTACATCTAAAATGTTATAGCAGACTCTATGTGCTCAATATGAAATTACCATGCTCATAGCATACCTCGGTAATTGATAGATCAACTCGGTGACCTCTTCTGTATACTTTGTCCCTTAAACTATTCTCTAAAAACCTTCTCGGTGACCTCTTTTGTATACTCTGTCCCTCTTCTCATCTTATCTTCTCTCATGATTTTCATTTTCAAATCATCATTCTTCCACTTTTTTAGATACTCAAATCACTCTGTATATATAGATCTTCTAAGATAGTGATATTGTTCATACATCAATTATACAAACATTTTTTATTGAATGAATAAACATAGAAGTTATTTCATTGGATAAACTCCCTCAAAATCATACAAAATCTTTAAATGTAATTTCCTATGCAATAACGGTTCCATGTTCTCAAATCTTGTAACACGTTTCCACATATGTGTCCAAGTTCATTGATTCTGGTAACATGTTTCCACTCAGTTTAGATTAACTCGGTATACCTTCTTTGCTGCTCGGTAGACATATGAACTTTACTCGGTAGATAGCTCGGTATGTCTCATCTCGGTGACTAGCCTTTCTTCTGTAACTGACACCTTAGTACTTACCGACTGAATATTTTGGTAGTATTAACTGACTAGAGTATATAGGATGACTTTGGACATAAAACTAATGACAAATTAGTAAATAGTAACATTTTCCCTCTAGTGCATGAGTTTTACTAGTATTAGTCCTACCTACACTATCCGTGTTAGATGAAGAATTAGAATTAAGGCTTCCCAAGGCTTAATTACCGAGGAGATGAAGCATAATTTGGGTGACTTCCTTAATGAGAATAATGCTAATTATTCCCATCCTAATCATGTCCCTATCTATCCAATTGATGAATCCCATGATGAAGAAAAAGATTTAACTAGAGTCTCCATCGATCAAATTTCAAAATTGGACAATCAATTTGATAACTTTCAACAATGTATGTCCCAAGAATACCCTAATAGTGAAGCTCTTCCATTAATTGAAGGCCTTAAATGCATGATTCAAAGTGATAAGAATCCAAAATTGATATATTACGTGGCATTTCTCATATTGTTGATTATAATGTCATGCCTATCAAGAGTTGTGATGACAACTTATGTTATTCACAACCTTCAAATCAAATCTTCTTTTATTCCTTTGACCACTTCAATGGCTAGTATTCCTACTTTCACTTCAAACATCATGGCTACATCAACTCAAAATGTTATTCCTACAACCATTGGTCATGGGTGCAATATCTCTTCTTCATTTCATCCTCCATATTTACCTATGTCTTCCATAAGTATTCATATTATCCTTCAATCAATCAATGTAACACAAGGGGGAAATTTATTCAACAAATTTGTTCCTCCTTTAAGTGTCCCGTTCGCTATGCAATCATCACCTTTGCCTACTTATCATAATGTCCCACCACCTTATTCTCAATCTATGCCTTCCTTCAATAACATCACACCACCTTCTCAATCAACTATGTCTCCAATCAATTCTTCTATCAAAGCAACCATTAACAATCTTGCTCAAATCGTGTATTCATTATAACAACAAATTGCTTCCATGAGTCAATCCAAGTTTAGTGTGCCGACATTTGATGTTGCGGGACCACTTTCTCTTGATATTGTTAAAGTCATGCCACCTAAGCATTTTGAGGTCCCTCAATTGGAACTCTATAATAGAAAAGGTGATCCTCTTACACATGTTAAAATATTTCAAACCTTGTGTATTGATTTTGCTTATGATCAAAGATTGCTTGCAAAACTGTTTACAAGAACATCAAGAGATAAGGATTTATAATGGTATTTCTCTTTTCCTTCTTATTCCATCACTTCTTTTCAAAAACTAGCAAATGATTTCATCCAAAAATTTCACAATAACATTGGTCTTAAAATCACTTTGATTGATTTAATGCATTGTAAACAAGCTATTAAAGAAAAACTGACTGCTTTCATTGGTAGATATAAGAATTTTTGTGCTCAAATTTCTTTTCATCTACCTGATAATGATATTCAAAGAATTTTCATTTCTCATTTGCAAAAATATATCAGGGAAAATATTCTTTTGATTGAGTTTACTTTCTTTCCATAGTTGTGCGCAACACTCCATAATTATCAATTGTCTGTGAGTCAAATGGAGAAATCCACTCCTATGGCTCTGAGTGATAAGGGGGAGAGTGTTCAAGAACCGTTTATGAAGTTCAAATAAACAAAAAGCTAAATCAAGTTGAATGATACAATAAGCAACAACAATGTGAATGCTACAATAGGTGTGCGTTCTATTTCTAATTTTTTCAAAAGAGAAAGATTGCTTACTCCTTTGAATGAATCTTTAAATAGTATTATGTCTTAGTTGTTGCAAAGAAATGTTATCAAATTTCCTCCTATAAAACAAGTTGATCCTTCTAAACTTGCATCCCCTTATTTTGATAACAATTCCTTTTATCAATTTCATGGTCAGCCTAGTCATGGTACTGATAAATGTTTTGCATTGAAAAGTAAGATTCAAGATTTGAATGATAATAATACTATATCTGTGGCAAGTGTGAATGATAAGAGAAATAAATCAGTAGCTCCTCCTGATAAAAATCTTAAAATTTTTACTGATCCTTTTCCTTCTCATACCTCTAACGTGATTGAGACTGATTATACTTCTTTCTCCTCTGAGGAAATCACTTTATGGCTCTGAACTTGGTAAATATGGTAGAAAAACAAGATACGCCTAAGGATTTTTGTATTACATTTGACCCTAGTGAGACCATTAGAGCACCCAATGGCCTTTAATACATAGTTATGAAGGTTAAGGATATCCCTTGTCATGACACTCTTGTTGATCCCTCTTATGTGGTTAATATCATCACCGAGGAGTATCTTTTCACGTTATGATTGCATTAACCAATATATGATGCCTCTAATGTAGTTGTAAAGTTATTTGATGGATTCTCTTGTCCTAACATTTTCTCTATCACCCTTCCTATTGAAGTTCATACTAAATCTATGGATGTTGACTTTGTTATCATACCCTCTTCTGAGCAATTCCATGTGAAGTTGGGCTATCCTTGGCTATCTTCCATGAAGGCTATTGCTTCTCTAATCCATAAGTGTTTGAAATTTCCTCACAATAGTGAAATCATAACTATTAACCATACCTTATTTAGATCATCTGAAATAATCCTCAATGTTCCTATTGATTTCTTTTGGCCTAAGTAATTTCAATCTCTTCCATCAAGGAGTGATGCTCTTTTTCAACCTTATCAAAAATGGAAGAAAGATATGATCTTATCCTTGAGTCAACCTATATCCCCAACACTTAACATTCCTATCATACTTGAAAATAAATTTCTTCCCCTCATGGATAGAACTAATCTCCCTCCCAAGGAAGATATTCAATTTATTCCTATGGATGTGCCTATTCTATCTTCTAAGAAGAACAACAATATTCCTCCTAAGATTATACCTATACCTCCTCCTCATGTTGGACCTGGCCTTCTTCATACACCTAACATTCCTCCTTTATATGGTGCAATTCCACCTCCTTCCTCTTATAGAGAAAAGAGGCATGCTTCTCCTCTTGTCCAACCTAAAAGACCTCAACCTTCAACTATCAAAGAGAACAACATTCCTACTTTTTCAGATGTTCCTCCTCTTTCTCAACCTTCTACTAAGACTCGATGAAATCATTGTGCGATAGAATTATGATGAAGATGTCATGTTTGAGCTTGTGAATTGTCCCTCAAATTATTCAATCTCCTAAAACTCCACTAGTTGACATGATTTAGTTTTCTCCTATGCAAGATGTTCAACCTAAATCTCCAAATCATAAGTTGCACAAAACATGTGATGGGTATACTACTCTTCATGTTCATTCTCCTCTTTATATAAATATTGATGAAGAAATGACTAAAAATTTTATTCATGATGGAAATACAACTCCTAATTCTTCTGATAGTGATTATGAATATGTTCATGTGGACAAGCATTTATCAACTGAATTTTCACAAACCATAATCCTAGCTCCTAGAATCGAACAAAGTGACTTACCACATAAACATGGTCCTTGTTTTGATCTTGTGATAGCTCCATCTGATATGCTCGATCTCGCTCCTCTAGCATGTTGGTCGTCTTCCTGAAATAGTGATCAGCAAGATTGAGAGGTGGGTGTTGTGCTAGATTAGTAACATTAGCACCATAGATCTCTTCTCCCTCTTCTTTCTTGCTCTTTTGTGACCATTCTTCTATGTGTATCCTTGTTCTTCCCCTCAATGTCTACTTGGGGATGATGCAAAGCATTGAGATCTTTTCTTGGTCTCTTTCATGTTGACTCAAAAGACTCGTGTCTTCCCTTTATTCCAAGGTAGTGTCTTTTCCATGTGGAATGACGATTATTATATATGTAGACATATAAAAATGACCACTTTCCTAAATGAATATTTAATTTTCATTTTGTTCTCATTCCTCTATTTAGTTAAATCTAATTTAATTAAATCATCCACATTCATCTATTTGATTAAATAAGTTATTCAATTTATTTAATTAAATTCACCTAGGCCTTTCTTATCATTTAATTGAATAAATCCCTTTATTTAATTAAATTCCCTCTCTCTCCTTTTAATTAAATTTACATTTATTTAAATTGTTCACTTCAAATAAATAAATCTAATTTATGTAAATCCCCCACTTGCATCTATTTTGTTGAAATATAGCAATTTATTTTAATTAAGATTACCCTCCATCCACTTGCATTCTCCTACATCTCCCACTTGCCTCCTAACCCTCTTTCTAGGTTCTTCTAGAACCCATCTAATCCTAATCAATTAGCCTAAACCCTTCAATTATCCCCTTTCCCTAAATTTGAGGATGTCACTTCTCAAATTTGGAGGAAAGTCTTCCAAATGTATTAAAGCCTTTATGCCTTCAACAAGCTAACTTAATGAGTTCCCCCAAATTTGGAAGGACTCTTACAAATTGATCCCCAAAGTCTTTGAAACCATTAGTGGTTAACTAACCATTTTGCCATGGTTAGAGACTTTTTGCCTAACTCAATCTTCCTCTAACCCAAGGGTCTCATCAAGCATTCATGGCTTTACCCTTAGTTATCCCTTTAACCATTGCACAAGAGTTTACCCTTTGGGTAAAAGCTTTATCCAATGGGTAATATTAACCTAACATTAACCCTTTCCTTCTAAGGTAACCATGAGGTCTTCTCAAGAATTTAATGCTTCTTACATCTCCTCTCAAGCAGTCTCTTGTTGACAATTGTCACCATTTCATTGGTGATAATTCTAAACATGGATTGATAACTTTCAATCCTAACCCTTGATAGGATCATCCAATCTCAAACCTTCATTGCCTTGTTTTTCCTATAAATAGAGCCCTTCTTCTATCATTCTAAGATCCAAGTCTTTAGCATCAAACTTATAGACATTTTGTTAAGCATCTAAATCATCTTTATATAGCATTTAGCCTCTCTTTGATAGAAATAATCATAACATCTTTACTTTTATAATCATGGTAGACTAGTATGATATGCTAGGATAGTTTTCCTACTAATCCTTTCATCTTATCATCATATGCATGCTAGTTTAGTTCATCTTTTTATTAATATCATGCATATTAGGATTGCATTCATGTTAGATTGATCAAAGCATCCCTCATTCTCATGATTGTCATCCCTAAGTCACTTTGCTCAGTGATTTGAGAGTAAAGGCATTGTCTTAAGGGGTCTTGTGAGATAGAGAACAATGGAACATCCCTTGGGAGGTTGATCTATTCCATATCACTCCATAACTTGCACCAAGAGTTCCATTGGTGTGTGGAATAGTCATGATTTCGTAATTTTCATTTCATTGCACTACTTTTCCTGCATACATTTCTGGCACCCACCGTAGGGCATAACCTCATTTATCAAATCATTTTTGATGCAGGACTAACTTTGCAGGTACATGGAAAACTTGAATCAGCACGTGGAGAGCATCCTCTAGCACATTTGGTCGTTACTTTGGCGCATCTGGCGTACTGTTTAGCACATTCATACCATACCTTAGTGCATCAAGACTTAGCTTTAGCACATAGCATTTATGCTATTTCCTATAGGTCTGCAAGTCTTGGCACTTTAATACATCAATCTAGCACATGCAGCCAATAACTTAGAGCATCTAGGCCTTCGACTAGTGCATCAGTCCCATTCTCTAGCACATAGGTTCCATTCTGTAGCACAAAAAAAAAATAGGAAGAAAACAAAATTGTAATAGAGACTTAAAATTAGACTTGTGGAAGCCCACAAAAGGAAAAAAACATTGATTGCTAATTGGTTTTGCTGCAGGTAACTAACATTTGTTTGTAGGTTTGGGAGAATTTTTCTTTTACTAAAGTTTTAGGCTTTGATTTAGACTTTTGTATCTCCAACTTTGTTAAGTTAGTTATTTAAAATTTTCTTCATTTCCTTATTAGTAAAATGAACTCATTTTTATTTTCGAGTACCTAAAAAGAACAACAAAGAAAACCTTTTTCATTCTTGCAAGTTAGGCAAAACACTTCAGTTTTGGGGTTTAAAAAGAACAAGATAAACTTTGATTTTTGCAAAGCTTAAAAAGAACCTCACCATCCTTTGGTGTTTAAAAGGATCCATTTCATTTCTTGCATAAGTCAAAGAACCTCATCTTCAAAGTTCTAGATAAGGCAAAAGAGGGAAATCTTTCCCCTAATTGATTTCATTTTGTTGACCATCTCAAAAAATTTGCTTTGTTGACCAAGATTTTATTACTTAACTTAAAAAATCATTGATTTGGGAGTTAAAAAGAACACCATGATTTTTTGGAGCAACATCTCCAAATACAAATTAACAAATCATTGCTTTGAAGGATAAAAAGAACATTTTGTGCCTTGTCTCGAATTTGGAAGGTATATGCTCTCCCCTTAATTGGGTGACCAAAAAGTCAAACCACTCTTATGCTTTCTATATTTCAAGTACTTAAATCCTTTAGCAGACCTACCCTCCCGAGGAGCTAATAACTCTTAAAGTCATTACGACCAGTGTGAGGGGAACAAACTAAATGGAAAACAACTTTATCGCCAAGTGTTCCAACCCACTATAATCAAAAGTGGAGGGTGACGGAAGTCCCTTTCAATGGTTTTGCACAACGATTAGCCTTCCCCCAATATATTTACGATATGTAAAGTCATTGTTCTAAAGGTTGGGAAGCCTCCAGAGGGAGTTTATCACTGATGGCCAAACAAAAAGCTTGATTACGAACCTTAGAAATAGAAACCTTGAGCTGAGTCAGTATCCAGACATCTTCAATATCATAGTGCAAGAGTGGGGAAGAATCCACCCCCAGGATTACTCACCATATATCTACTCAACTGTGAAGCAATTCACTTTGAGTTAATTTTTGCCAAAAGGCAAAAAAATGGGCGCCCCCTAGGGGGTGACATGGTTGTTTGAGCTGACGGAGTATCGAGACTAGTGGGTTATGATATTGTTGATGACCCTTGAATAAAGAGTCTGATTGAATTATATTATTTGTATCCAAACCTGTTAAAACATTGGGGATTTGAACACATCCTCATAGAACATACACTCTTTGTTTAGAATAGGCAGAAATGGTTGTCTTTTTCATGTTGTGTTTGCATTTTATACTTCAGAAAATCATCTATCAAAGTTGAGAAAGTGTTAAAGCTTCCAGGAAAATCCACAAATCAAACCAAACATGGTAGTTTAGCGCATAAAAGCAACATCCTAGCACATTTGAAGCAAAACTTAGTGCGCCCAAGCTTAAACTTTGCACATCCATTCTAAGAAACAACACATAAATCATCAGAACATTTAAAAACTAAATAGTAGTGCTTCTTAGGGACATATTAGCGCATTGAAGCATCAACATAGCACATTGGGGGCAAACATTAGTGCTTTAGGTCTAAAAATTAGCGCATACTCGGACCAGATTAGTGCATAACCATTACTGAAATAGCAGAAGTCAAAACATTGTTTTAGCTCGTCACAAGGGCAGCTTAGCACATTGGTTGTTTCAAACAGTGCATCTGAGTCAAAATTTAGCACATCCAGTTTTTGTCTTAGCATGTAGATAAAACTATGAAAACAAAGAACAAAAACTAAAATTTTTTGAAAATTTTAAACAACAGTTTCAAACACCCTTTTGGATCCTCAGTTGACTTCATCAAGCAAAAGCTCAAATCGGAACATTATAACTATTCCAAAAAATCCAACAAGTCATTCTTAGAACAAAAGTTGTCAAAAGTCGAAAACTAGTTAAAGATAACACTTTCTCCTATGAAAATTAGGTTACATCATCACACTAATCAAAAGGTTCACCAATTAAATGGATTCCATCATCAAAACATACCTAGTTTAAACCTAAGCTGTCAAATCGAGTTTCCATATCGGGAAGACTCTTATTCCATATCATCTGACGCACTTTGTCATGAGGGGGCATCTAAACCTTCATTTGATAAAAGTAGGCTTAAGTTTTCAAACAAAGTATCATAATCCAATCAAATCAAAGGAAACCATTGATCACCTGTGTATGACTACTCCTCATATTTTGAGAAGAAAAAGCCTTCATCATAACACTAAGTTAAGGAAACCACAACCTAGTCCCCAAAAACTTGCTAAAAGGAATAGATTTCTCTACATCAATCACCAACTCTTCAAATCTCATCGCACATTTCTTTGTCATATGCGCTTATATTTTCAAGACAAGTCAAACAAATTTGACAAGGAGCCATTGAGAAGTAGAGTGTTTTGCCAAAAATCAGCATTCAGCCAACATTTAAATCATGGAGGAAAGATCAATCCAACTTTCTTCTCGAAAGTTTGCATCAGTTACAAAATACCTCAATTTGAACCACCAACTCCCGAACAAAACACAGAAGAGGAATTCATCCCCTTTGTCATAGAAAGTTTCTACTAGATGCCCATTGTCACTCACTCTCAATGAAACAAGTAAAGCAAACCACAACCAGAGTCTAGTATGGGTCAAAGATTATCAAATCCTTTCAAGTATCCAAATCTAGAAGACACAAAGATTACTGAGGAGCTCCTCAAAGAATGTCAAGAATTCACCCAATTTCAAAGACTTATGGAAAGACTCATAGAGGCCGACAAAGAAAAATACTTACTCATGCTAACAAGCAAAGGAGTTAGGATTCTTGAAGACTTCGATGCTAATGCCTTCATAACAAGGTCTCAAAATTATACTTATCAAGAACAACAAAGAGAAGAAGAAGCATGTGACCCTGAGCAAAACATACCTGAGCCAAACATAGCACAACACATGCCTACCTAGGCTAGGGATAATGAGAGGGAATAAATCTTCCCTCGGCAAACAAATGCACCCTTGGTTGCTCTCACACAACAAATGCAAATGTTGAGAAGACAAATGTTGGACATGCAATAGGGGATAATAGTACGATATTCCTTAAATGAAATTCATCCCTACCCTTTTGATTGAAGGTTAAACATGATACCTTTTCCCCCGAATTCAAACATTCCCAAATTTGACAAATATGATGGTAAAAGCAATCTTCGCAATCATGTTTGGGACTTTTGTACCATGAGCCTTGAATTTGCCCATGATGACACCTATTTGATGAGGCTATTCCCAAGAAGCTTGGGAGGGAGAACAATGGAGTGGTTATCCAAACTCACACCTCCTGTCAGATCCTTTGATGAGTTAGTCAACAAATTTATCACTCAATACTCCTTCAATATTCAACATGCAATCACCATGCTAGAAGTTTGCAATACCACACAGAAAAAAATGAAACATTGATGGTGTTTCTTCAATGTTGGAGACGAATGGTTTCAAGATATCCTTGAAATGTGCCCGAAAAGGAAAAGATGGAAATTTTCATCGACAATTTGAATAGTGAGATGAGTTACTAACTCAAGCTCCAATGCATACCATCTTTTGCCAAGTTGATCGAAAATGGAATCCAAGTAGAGGAGGCATGTATTAATAAAGGAACATTGAAATTCTTCAAAGAAGGAACTAATTCATCCAACTCTCATTTCAACAACCAGAACAACAACAACAACAACTTAGATAAATCCAGGTTTTGGACTAGAAACAAAAATACTGGAAATGAAGGAGGAAACAAGGCTAATGATGTGAAGTCCAAACAACTAGTATTGGCTTTGTCAGGTAATCCTTAGTATACCAAGAATGAAAAGGGTGATAACCAAGGCACTAACACTTATGCACCAAATACCAATCTAGAATCTTCAATTATAAATAACACCAATAATACCCAAAACAACAACACAAATTGAGGACCTAATCCAAATTTAAGGGGTAACACTAACAACTTTCCAAAAAAATGCATTTATACACCATTGGGGCAATCATTAGAATCAGCATTCCGAGAACTCCTGGCAAACAAGATTATCTCATTACCATCTATAAACAACTTTGAACCCTAGGTCAAACCACCTTGGTGGAATGACTCACACTTTTGTGATTTTCATAGAAACAAAGGACATCAAAAAAATGATTTCATGATGCTTAAAAACATTGTTCAAGACATTATTGATAGAGGCGATTTAATGGTCGATGGTGTCAAGACAAATGGTGATCATGGCACCTTTAAAAATCCTCTTCCAAATTACAACAAGGATGGAGAGTTCATCATCAAATGATACACGAGGAGATCGTATCAATCACATATAAATTAACACCCTCAATCATATATCAATAGATGAAAATCAAGTAAATGTCATTAAAATCAAGGACAAATGCAAACATGAATTGATCAATAGAACAACTAGAGCTCAAAAATATGTTTTGAAAGGGCATACATCAGTAGCAACCACTATCCCCAAGACTCAATATGATCTGGTAAGTCAACTGCATAGAAATCCTGCTCAAATATCCATACTTGAGTTATTAAAACTTTCTCCAAAACATAAAGACATCTTGGAACAAGCACTATTGGAAACAAATGTACCTCAAGATCTGGTGATAGCGAGATTGTGTGAGAAGTTGCTCACTAAGTCTAAATTGGTTTAATTAGTCAAGTGGACCCAAGGATGTTCTTTTTCTTTTTTGTTCAATTAGTGTTTGGCAATATCAATCTTCAACACCCACACCTCTTCTCAATCAACCACCCTATTATGTTGCTACACTCCCTTACTACACTTCCTTGTTCAGTATTACTCAAATCCTCCACCATAGGTCCACACCCCAAGATGATGTCTTAATTTTCAATTTTGATTTAATTAGGCCACCTTATGTATTTCAACTATCCTTCAAGAGTTTGGGAAGGTTCTAACATCATTGGGGCAATCGGGTTCACTTTTTTGTAAAACAGGGCTAAAAGGCTACTAGCTCGTGGAGGCCTAATTGGAGTGATTTTTGCTTGTATAGTGCAACGATGGCCAAAAAAATCATGGAACCTGACTTGGGAGGTTTCAACAAGGTCTAAAATCAAGGATTTTCAAGGTTTTAGCTCTTGAGAAGATGGTATGATGACTATCCACATTTTTAGGCAAGAAAGTAGGGTTTTGAGAGGGTTTTGCTCATGAAACAAAGGAATTCTCTCCCAAACCTCAATTCAAGCTTCCAAACTATCATGTAACCTTTGCCACATCATTTTGAACAATTCTCCAACTCTGTCCTACATGACATTACATCAAACACTTGCTATGCAAACTAAAAAAGGTAGTAAAATGACTGCTATGAGCATTGTCACTACTAATTCACTATTTTTCATGCACTTTGAAGGGTTATAACTTCATAGAAACCTTCACCAAATAAAGTAGAAACCTCCAAATACTTTTTCAGAAGTTGTCACAAGATGCCAAAGCATGAATATGTTCATAAAGCAAACTTGGATTCAAAAAGACATTAAATTCCCAAAATTGGGTACTTGCTGCCAGCTACAACTCAACACTTTTGCAAGGTGAAATACACACTGTTTGGAGCTCTAAATACATCTACAAATCCAAGAAGACTATTGCAAACCTTTGCCTCAAGTATTCTCACTCAAATTAGTCTATGAGCACAAACAAGTTTGGTCTTGTTCACATTGCTAGCCAAATCCATCTCCAACTTGCCTAGAATATGCTCAAGAGCACTTCTTTCACACAAACTTGCCCAAAATATGAAATGTTTACACTGTACATGTGCAATAAAACTTGTCTATGTCCACCCATGGGAGTCTAAACCTGGATTTAGACAACTTGATGCATTTTGGAGTCCAAAACCCTTGACAGGGAAGTCAAGGAGCAAAATGAAAACAATTTTACAGAACCAACTTCCAAATGCACAACCTAAAAAATATTTACATTAAGAGAATTGGATATAAAAAAAATTCACTTTCCAAAAGGTACAGTATGGAAAGGAGAAGGCCCAGTACGGACTGCTATCCAAAGTGGAGTTTAAACATGAGAAAACTCAGAAATGCTTGCTCTTTCAATTGACTTTGATAGAAAGTATAAAAGAAAACCCTATACCAAGAAGAGGGAGGAATATATATAGAATTTGGAGGTATTTATCAGGTACTATATGGACATAAGGCATTTTTGTCTTCTTTTTACAAAAAGTGTCCAAAATGACAACTTTTACAAGCAAGAATGACAACTTATGTTGCTCCAAGTGGCAATTTGAGCAACCTAACTCAACCAACCTTCCAAATTCACCTAGGAATTATTAAAAACACTTTATAAATATGTTTCAATGCTTTCCAAAGCATGGCTAAGCCTATAAGGCAATTTTCCACTTTTTAGCCTTATTTGGCCTAGGAGAACAAAACTGACAACTCAAACCTTAAGAAGCAAAACATGATCTCTCAAGCACAAGATGAGATCAAAAACTTATGAAATGACTAAACACAACCTATAAAAACATTCAAAACCTATTACAAGACTCACAAACACTTAAGCATGAAAATACTAAAAAGGAGAGTGAAACATGACTAGGTCATCCCTCACCATACTCCCCCAAAAACAAAGAAGTCATGTGACTTTGTGGAGCAGAAAAGAAGAAGGAATTCCAGACTTAGAGAACTCAGACTCATGTACCCAAGGGGCTTCTGAAAGTGGTTTATCTTTCCACTTGATGAGATGCTCCATGTACACTTGATGGCGAGTCCTCTTGTAAACTCTTGAGTCCAACACCTATTCAGCTTGAGGAATGGATGGAGGAGGCCAATACAGGTCTGAAAGTGATTTGTGAACATCTAAAACCCTCTCATCCTCCTTAGGAAGCTGACCTTTGAATGCCACCAAATCTGAAACATTGAAAATAGGAAACAAAGAAATATCAGTAGGCAAATCAATTTTATATGCATTAGAACCATACTTAGCCAATATCTTGCAAGGAACTATTTGCCTCATTTGGAGCTTGCTAGGAACTCCCTTTTGAAATCTATACTTTTTCAAATGCACCATCACAAAGTCCTCAATTGAAAACTGAACATCCCTCTTTGATGCATCCTCTCTAGCTTTCACTTTTTGTGAGGTATCCTAAAGAGTCTTTCTCAGTTGCTCATGAACTTCCTTCATTGATTGAGCCATGTCATTTGTTGTACCACTCTTTTTCTACATGTTAACAAGATCCCTTAACTCCATGACACCCCTTGGGTGCATACCATAAACAATCTCAAAGGGACTCTCACCAGTTGACCTATTAACACTATCATTATATGCAAATTTTGCCTGATGGATGAGCTGATCCCAAATTTAGCCATATTCCTTTGTCAAACACCTTAAGAGGTTTCCAAGAGTCCTATTGACCACCTTAGTTTGGCCATCAGTCTATGGGTGATAAGCTGAACCAAAAGAAAGATTAGTACCCAATCTTTTCCACAATGTCTTCCAAAAATGGCCAAGAAACATAACATCTCTTTTAGAAACAATGCTAGAAGGAAAACCATGGATTCTAACCACTTCCTTGAAAAAACAATAGGCTATATGACTAGCATCATGTGTAGTTTTGCAAGGAATAACGTGTGCCATTTTACTAAATCTATCCACAATCACAAAAAAGCTATCAAAACCAGAATGAGTCTTAGGTAAGCCTACCACAAAATCCATGCTCACACATTCCTAAGGCCTTGTAGGAATTGGAAGAGGCTGATAAAGACCAGCATTAGAAGTATTACCTTTTTCTTTCTGACAAACCATACATTGCTCCACATACCTTCTGACATCTTGCTGCATTTCAAGCCAATAATAGAAACGTTGCACCAACTCTAATGTCTTGTTGAGACCAAAATGTCCACTCAAACACCCATTGTGCTTTTCTTGAATCAGATTCTCCCTCATTGAGATTTTAGGAACACATAGCTGCCCACCTTTGAACAAAAAACCATTTTTCAAAGTATAATCATCATATTCACTATGAAAAGAATTATCAAATGCCTGGCAAACCTTATAGATGGCTGCAAAATCTTCATCATCAGTATACATTCCCTTGAAGCATTCTATGCCAATACTCTAACCTGTACTTCCTGCATTGTTAGAAGCCTTCTACTCAAAGCATCTGCTACTTGATTGCATTGTCCTTTCTTGTGCTTAAGAGTAAAAGTGTATGATTGTAAGTACTCAACCCATTTAACATGCCTATGATTTAACTTATCTTATGAATTCAAGAAACTCAAAGCCTGATTATCTATATAAACAACAAACTCCTTTGAAAGCAAATAATGTCTCCACTTTCTAAGTGCTTGAACTAAAGCATAGAGTTCCAAATCATAGGAAGAGTACTTCTTTTTAGCATCATTCAACTTTTCACTAAAGAAAGCTACAAGTCTATTATTCCGACTCAACACTGCACCTACTGTAATATTACTAGCATCACATTCAATAGTAAATAACCTATCAAAACTAGGAAGTATAAGCACTGGTTGAGAAGCAACCTTGGTTTTCAAAAGTTCAAACCCCTTATTTGTTGCATCTGTCCAAAGAAACTTTACCTTAGCTCCTCCTTTTATAGTATCAAGCATTGGTGCAAAAATTTCACTAAACCCTCTGATGAACTTCTTGTAGAACTATGCTAAGCCATGAAAACTTTGGACATCACTTGCTAATTTAGGTGTAGGCCAATTTGTGATGGCTTCCACCTTGGTTTTATCCATTTTCAAATCTCCACCTGAGATCACAAATCCAAGATAAACCAATTCTTGTTTCATAAAATCACACTTTTCTAAATTGATTGTCAGTTGTTCATCATATAATTTGTTCAAAACAATTTCAAGATGCTTCAAATGCTCTCCTTGAGCATTACTAAAAATTAGAATGTCATCTAAGTACACCACTACAAATTTACCAATGAAATCATGCAACACTTCATTCATGAGTCTCATGAATGTACTTGGGGCATTAGAAAGACAAAATGGTATAACTAGCCACTCATAAAGACCCTCGTTTATTTTGAAAGCTATTTTCCATTCATCACCTTCTTTTATTCTGATCTGGTGATAACCACTCTTGAGGTCAATTTTTGTGAAATACTTTGCACCTTCCAAACAATCCATCAAATCCTCAATCCTTAGAATAGGAAATCTATACCTAATAGTGATTCTATTAATGGCTCTTGAATTTGTGCATAATCTCCATGTACCTCCTTTCTTAGGTGCTAAAATGGCAGGTATTGCACAAGGACTTATACTTTCTCTTATCATATTTTTATCTAGGAGTTCTTGCACTTGTCTTGCCACTTATTTGTTTTGTTCAGGTGTTATCTTATAAGCTGCTTTGTTTGGTAAAGAGGCTCCTGGTATGAAGTCTATCTGATGGCTAATGGCTCTAGGAGGTGGTAAGGTTGCAGGTGTTCCATCCCTTATAATTTCTTTAAAGTTATCAAGTATTTTCTGCACTTCTTGTGGTATTTTCAACCTTCTTCTCCTTTTTTTCTTCCTTGGGTGTCACTATGAGTGCAAATCCCACTCCTTTGCCTTCTTAGATGTAGATTCAGGTGCAATAGGTTCAATAAATATTTATGGTTCTTTTCTCTTCCTGTCTTTCTCTGGGACAACATCAATCAATTCTTTGATGTCATGTGAAATATTTTCAACAAACTTACTTGCCTTACCTTCCTACTTCTCTCTTTTCTTCTGGTTGAACTTAGTTTCAACCTCTTGCTTCTTCTGCTTTGTAGTGCCAAATGTTTTTATAGTTACATCTATTAGTGCATCAATTAGAATCTTTGCATAAGCATCAAGAATCTATGCATCAACTTCATAGCCCATCTCCTTAATCCAGATCTTCCGAGGTTTGATCGATTCCATGAGTGTTTCATCTTTCTTAACCATGAAGCATATGTCAGTTGAGTATTTCTCAACAATGTGCTTAGGAACCCTTTCTCAAGATTTCATAGCCTTCTGGAATGCCTTAAAATAGCCCCATACTTTGTCATCTCTTTGAGTACCCAATGTAGCAATAGACTATTTTAGTTGCCTCCCTACCGAGATATCAAATGCTCATTTTCTCTTCCCAAAACTGGGAGTCTCATTGATGAAAAATATAATTAAACAGACAATTAGGTTACCATACTATAATGTTCCTTTATTTTCTCCTCTAATCTTTCCTAGGTTTATCAAAAGTTCATCGAACATCCATCCACATAGATTCAACTTCTCATTTTCTCTCATCATCTTATAAGCTACATAAATGTAGAAGCTAGAAACAGAATTCAGTCGGTTTGATTGTGTTACCTTGTAACCGACGATCATGCTACCAAATTTGATGTCTCTATCAATGATAGTACTAATTCTCATTGATTACCTATCCGAAGTTGCGCCGGTGATTTTGTTGACATGATCATTAGAAAGTTTCTTCTCTAGACGCTGCCCAGCTTGTGGTAAACTGGTGATTTCCTTGATGGCCTCCTTTGTAATATTATATGGTCTATCTAACCAGATAAAATCTTCATGTACTCTTCTCAAAACATACCTAACAATTTCATCTTCAAATTCCAAAATGTCTAGAATATTGGTAAACCCTAGATCCTCAATGTGCTTGTACTCTGGCTTAATCTTTCCAGAATCTTGCATTAACTCATTCATGTACATGCTCTTGATATTAGACATTCCCAAATCCTCAATGCGACAATGAATGTAGGCTCTTACATCTTCAACATACATAACTCCTTTCGGAACATGGGAAAATGTGCCAACCGAATCGTCCAAGGTAGCAACATGCGGATATTGCTTGAAAGTCGGCTTGGGATAGTCCTTCACCTCAACTATAGTTAGAGTTTCAACAAATATAGGTAAAGATGATGATCCCGCTTCCATGATTGATGATAAATACCATTGAATCGCTGTTGGTGAAAGACCCTAAAGACCTCTTCCAATCGTTGGTGAAATTGTTCAAGATAATATTTGATCGCATTGAATCACCCTTAATCTCTCTTAATGGCTCTTAATCTCTTTAAATCGCTCTTAATCACTCTAAATGCAAGGTGATAAAATATGAAGTAGATTCAACCTTTTATCATCCAAGAAAAACCCTAATCCGTCATTGATATAAATGACTTTTGGTGGAAGATACCAAATCTTGAACAAACATTTCCATGCCAGATAAGCATCTCCAATGTTTTGAACATCTTCCAGAACCTCTTCCTGAGGCATATGCAACATCTTCATGAATGTTTTCCTACCCCTAAGGCATCTACCTTAGTTACCGATTGAGCTTCATGTTGGTGTAGGAGCAACCTCGTCTATCAGATAAGTAACCAGAGCATTCCCATCTGTAGATTGATCCTCTGACTTCTTGACCCATCTATGGGTGTGATCTTATCAGATTTCATTAATCTTTTCTTTCCCTTTCTCATTTGATCCTCCATTACCAACTGATGGATTTCTACTTCTACAGAATTTAGCAATATTGCCAACCTCATTACATGCATCAGATGTAATATTGTTCTTTTGAATTGCTTTGCTAAAACATGTATAATTGCGTGGCCTCTATTGATTAGCCATATGTCCAAATTTTCCACATTCATAACATTTTACATTCATTATGCAATCTTTTGTTTTATGACCATTCTTATTGGATTTAGAACATTGACTAAGAGAAGAATTATTGCTTTGATTAACTCTATTTCTACATTGACTAACCATGTCACCAAATCTATTACAAACAAAGCATCTACCATTAAATTTGTAAGCATTAAACTGCCTTACCGATGTCTTATGGTTTTGATCTTCATTTGCAGTACCATAACTCTGTCCTTGTTCAAATCCAAGTCCACTGGAATCTTCATTCTTCCTTTTGTTGGTTCCCAAAAATGGATGACGGGTTTACACTGCTTGCAAGGCAGAGACCAAGCTGATTTCCTCCAAATATCTATGGAGAGCCACCCCCAACTATCAATATGTGTCAGGCTTGGACCAACAATAACAAGAACAGAGGGTCCTCCTACACTTTAGGCTCTCCAAAACCAGGGATGGTGATCCCTTCAGTAAGAAATTTCCTGCTCTCTGTAGGTCCCGGGGACAACTGAGAGGGGGGGGGGTGAATCAGTTGTCTAATAAATTCAAACCAAAATCTTATTAACCAACTTAATGCTTAGTATCAGTAAGACAGTTAAGTATGCCAGTAAATAGAAAACTACTATACTGGTAATAATTAATGCATGAAACATAAACATAAAGTCATCCACAACACATGACACAAATATTTGTACATGGAAACCCTGTAAGGGGAAAAACCACGGTGGGAAACCTTACCCACAATCAAATGATACTACTATAGATAGTAAGTGTACAAAAGGGGTCTGCACATGCAAAAAGGCCAACAGCCTAGAGCTCACTACTCAAACACAAATGGGAGTCACACTGACTACAGTTGGATGGTTAAATCCAATGAGAATGTACTGCACAAAATAGCATCTTCATATGCTAGATTCAGTACCGGTGTAATGCTAATATGCTTCTACAAAAACCTAACTTCACCTTCAAATGATGTCTTTGTGTATATCTCTGCTTGATCTCACATATACCCTTCCTTAAATCTTTTTCGCATTCCACACTTGATCTTACAAATAAGATCTTATAGTTATACCATACCCTAAGACCAATTTTAGTAGGTCGGCTCTACAAGATATTACAATAAAAACATTTTACAAATAATACAATATCCGATGCAATAACAGATTAAACATGTCGGCTTAATGCATTTACAACAATAATAAATCATCTCCATAGCATGCCATGCTGATCTGGAAAAGATAATCCTATCGGTGTAACCCTAGATAACCTGGACCTGTTTGCCGGTAAAAGAAAATATGCAAATAAGAATATACCAATGATATTACTTCAAGGAAAAGTGTCCACATGATGTCTTCAACATTACCAAGTGTCTTCCATGTCATTGCAGGTACCGGTGAACATTATATCCTGCCGATGAACATTATATCTTGTTGGTTAACCATATATCGGTGATTGTTTGAACAGTTTACTGATTGCCGGTGAACGTTGCTGGATCTCCAAAGTAGGTGTATTTAGCAGGTGTTGACATCAATGACAAAACCATACCAAAATACCAACAATCTCCCCCTTTGGCATTGATGGCAACACAAGATGGAAAAACCATCAAAGTGCCAAAATAGAAGTGCCAAGTATAAAAACCAATTCTCCCCCTGGGAGTAATATGTGTTTATACAAAGATTTATTTACAATACCAATCTCTTCTCAAAAAGATAATGCATTTTTCCATGTATTTTTTCCTTAATGTTTTTCCATATATCTCTCCCCCTTTGACATCAAATGCCAAAGTCACAAAAAGGTCAAGTTCATACAAAATACCAACCAATTCAATATACCAACTACTCCCACTGAGAAGTAGCTTCCTCATCAAATACCGGAATAAAAGATTTGTCCATTTAATTCTGTTGATTGATGACAATCATCAACTGTCTAAGTCTCTACCGGTGGAGGTAAGACTCCGAGTTGATCTCTAAGATACTCAAAAGTTTCCTTACGCAAAGGTTTTGTAAAAATATCTGCAAGCTGTTCTTTAGTATTCACATAAACCAGTTTTATTTCTTTTTCTTCAACTTTTTCCCTTAGAAAATTTAGTTTGATAGAAACATGTTTTATTTTAGAATGTAGTACTGGATTCTTAGATATATCAATTGTTGCAGTGCTATCAAAATATATAGTAATAGGTTCCTTACATTTTACCTTTATGTCTTTCAACATTTGCTTAAGCCAAAGTACCTATGTACAGTCTGTTGATGCTGCAACATATTCTGATTTTGCTGTTGATCAAGATGTACAACTCTATTTCTTACTTAACTAGGAAACTAATCTCTTTCCAAGAAAGAATGCTCCTCCAGTGGTTCTCTTTCTATCATCCACATCTCCTGCCCAATTTGCATCTGTGTATGCATATAGATCAAAATTTTCATCTTTAGGGTACCATAATCCAGGATTTGTTGTGCCTTGTAAGTACCGAAAAATCCTTTTTACTGCTGATTCATGATTTTCCTTGGGATTACTCTGAAATCTAGAAACTATACATACTGCATTCATAATATCAGGTCTAGTTTGAGTCAAATATAGTAAACCTCCTATCATAGATTTGTATCTAGTTGGATTAACAGGTGTAGATTATCCCTTTGAGATAATTCTTCATTTGTAGTCATAGGTGTGCTTACTGGTTTAGTGTTCTCCATCCCAAATTTCTTGAGTAGTTCTTTCAAGTACTTAGATTGACTCAAAAATATGCCTTTATCAGTCTGCAAAATTTGCAATCCTAAAAAGAATTTTATTTCTCCAATCATAGACATTTCAAATTCATGCTACATTTTAAGAGAAAATTCTTTGCATAGTCCATCTTCTCCTCCAAAGATTATATCATCAACAAATACTTCCATAATCAAAATATCATCATTAGTTACTTTGTAATATAAATTGCTATCTGCATTTCCTTTAGTAAAACCAATTTTTAAAAGATACTTATCCAATTTGGCATACCAGGCTCTTGGAGCTTGTTTTAGTCCATGCAGAGCTTTTCTTAATCTGCAAACCATATCATTGTTATCTGTCAAAGAAAATCCATCAGGTTGTTCAATATAGACTTCCTCTTCAAGATCTCCATTCAAAAATGCACATTTAATATCCATTTGATAAACTTTGTAATCCTTGTGAGCTGCAAAGGCCAAGAATAATCTAACGGCCTCAATTCTGGCTACGGGTGGAAAGGTTTCATTGTAATCAACTCCTTCTTTCTCAGAATATCCCTTACACACTAGTCTTGCTTTATGCCGGACAACCTTACCATCTTCATTGAGTTTGTTTCTAAATACCCATTTGGTTCCAATTACATTTTTATTTTCAGGCTAGGGAACTAATGTCCAAGTATTATTTTTCTCAATTTGTCCTAATTCTTCTTCCATAGCTTTAATCCAAAATTTATCTTCACATGCCTCATTGATAGATAATGGTTCAATTTGAGAAATAAGACATACCTCTTCATTTGCCAATTTTCCTCTTGTCATGACTCCTTTAAATTTGCTTCCAATTATCTGATCTTCATAATGATTCAGTCTTACATACCAGGGTATCTTAGTCTATTGTTGTTATTCAATTACTATGGTATCCTCTGATGATACCAGAGTAACTGGATCATCATTCTATACCGGTGGATTTACTGTTGGTTCATTTGTCATAATTTTTGTTACCGGTTCAGAGTCTATATACCTTGAAGTTTCTCTGAATTGTTCATCAATCTTTACATTTGTACTCTCAACAATTTTCTGTAATCTTTTATTAAAGCATCTATAAGCTTTACTCTTATATGAATAACCAAGAAATATTCCTTCATCACTTCTAGGATCAAACTTGCCAATATACTCATCTCTTCTAATATAACATTTACTTCCAAAAATTCTGAAATACTTAAGAGTAGGAGTATTACCAAACCATAGTTCATTAGGGGCCTTACCGGTTTCACCTTTGATGTGAACTTTGTTGAATGTGTAGATAGCAGTGCTTACTGCCTCTCTCTAGTACACATGTGGTAGATTTTCTTCTGATAACATACTTCTTGCTGAATCCAAAATAGTTCTATTTTTCCTTTCAACAATTCCATTCTATTGAGGTGTCCGAGGTGCTGATAACTGTCTTTTGATTCCATTAACTTCACATAATGTATTAAAATATCTAGATGTGAATTCTCCTCCTTGATCTGATCTTAAACATTTAATTTTCTTACCGGTTTCATTTTCAACCATTGCTTTGAATAGTTTGAACTTCCCAAGTGCTTCTGATTTTTCTCTGAGAAAAGTAACCCAACACATTCTAGAATAATCATCAATAATTAGCATGAAATATCTATCACCTTGTAAAATTTTAGTTCTAGCTGGACCACATAAATCAGTGTGAATTAAATCAAGAGCATTATTGGATTTTTCTAGAATACTTTTGAAACTATCTCTAACTTGTTTTCCAAATTGACATTCCTTGCAAATTGTATTTTGAGGTTTCACAATTTTAGGTAGATCTCTAACTGCCTTAGAAGTACTGATTTTTACCATGCAATCAAAATTTACATGACATAGTATTCTATGCCATAGCCAACTTTCCTCTATATGTGCAATTAAGCATGCCTTTTCACTGTTATTCAAATGAAAGATATTACCTCTAGTCTGATTACCGGTTGCAATTTCCAAACCAGTTCTATTCATGATTTTGCATTTTCCATTTTTAAATTTTAACTGAAAACCTTTCTCAACTAATTGACCAACACTTAAAAGATTATGTTTTAATCCTTCAACATAGTAAACATTGTCAGTGTTATGTTTACCATCAAGAGATATTGAACCCTTACCTTTGATTGAATAGGCTTTGTCATCTCTGAATCTTACTAAACCTCCATTGTATTCTTGAAAGTTCAAGAATTTTCCTTTGTCTCCAGTCATGTGTTGTGAGCATCCTGAGTCAATAATCCATTCATCCTTTGATTCAACTTTAGCTACTAGGGATTGTTCTACTGGTGGAGCAATAGGTACCGGTTGATCTTCTGTTATAGCAACAAAGACCCATCCATTGTCTGCTGGATCCTCATCAGAATCATCAGTCACACCTTCATCGGCAATGTAACAAGATTTATCTTTGTTTTTCTTAAATCTATATCTCTGATATTCAGGATTAGGTTTGTATGTCCTTCTAGCTTCTTCTCTTAGTCTAGCATGTCTATCAGGGCATCTTGAAGCCATATGACCAATCTTACTATAGTTGAAACATTTAAAGGGCGCTTTACCTTCATACTTACTTCCAATTGGACCTTTTGGCATTTTTCTTGCAAATAGTGCTTCAAGTTCTTCAAGCTCTTCATTCTCCTTCCTGGTTTCTTCAAGTTCTCTTGCATAAAAGGCTCTCCAGTCTGATTTGTCAAAAGATGGAGCAGATGATGTTGATGCTTTGAAGTCCAAATCAGTTTTTGTAGTAGCTACAGGACCAAATTCCTCAATTTCAAAAGCTAAAAGTTTTCCAATCAATGTATCCCTAGTTACTGATGTATTAGGCATTGTTCTCAACTCATTAATAGCAGTAACCTTCATTTTATATGCCAGTGGCAAACCTCTTAAGATTTTTGAAACAATCTCATCTTCACTCAAGGTTCCTCCACAACATTTGATACCTAAAACAATTTCATTTACTCTTTCCATAAAAGAAAAAATTCTTTCATCTTCTTCCATTTTCAGATGTTCATACCTGACTTGGAAGCTTTCAAGTTTTGCAATTTTGACCGTGAAATCCCCTTCATTCAGTGTTTCCAAATGATCCCAAATAGCTTTTGTAGTAGATCTATCTGATAATCCCATGATTTGTTGATCTGATAATGCACTCAAAAGTGCTTCTCTTGCTTTGCAATCATTTTCTTCATCTTTAGCTAAAGTAATAGGAGCAGGCTGACTAGCTATAGCAGCAGTATAAATATTCTTGGTAACTTCCTAGATGTCTTTACCAATGCAATTCAGATGTGTCTCCATTCTGATTTTCCATATTTCATAGTTGGTACCATGAAGTTTAGGACTATCCTTTCTGAAATAATTAGTAGACATTGGATCTCCTCAAGTTGTTAAACTTCTGCCAAAAAAGGAGGACTAGGCTCTGATACCAATTATAGGTCTCGGGGACAACTGAGAGGGGGGGGGGGTGAATCAGTTGTCTAATAAATTCAAACCAAAACCTTATTAACCAGCTTAATGCTTAGTACCGGTAAGATAGTCAAGTATGCTAGTAAACAGAAAACTACTATACCGGTAAGAATTAATGCATGAAACATAAACATAAAGTCATCCACAACACATGACACAAATATTTTTTCGTGGAAACTCTGTAAGGGGAAAAACCACGGTGGGAAACCTTACCCACAATCAGATGATACTACTACAGATAGTAAGTGTACAAGAGGGGTCTGCACATGCAGGAAGGCCAACAACCTAGAGCTCACTGCTCAAACACAAATGGGAGTCACATTGACTATAGTTGGATGGTTAAATCCAATGAGAATGCATTGCACAAAATAGCATCTTCATATGTTGGATTCAGTACTGGTGTAATGTTGATATGGTTCTACAAAAACCTAACTTCACCTTCAAATGATTTCTTCATGTATATCTCTTCTTGATCTCGCATATACCATTCTTGAAATCTTTTTCACATTCCACACTTGATCTTACAAATAAGATCTTACATTTATACCATACCCTAAGACCAATTTTAGTAGGTCGGCTCTACAAGATATTACAATAAAAACATTTTACAAATAATACAATATCCGATGCAATAACAGATTAAACATGTCGGCTTAATGCATTTACAACAATAATAAATCATCTCCATAGCATGCCATGCTGATCTGGAAAAGATAATCCTACCGGTGTAACCCTAGATAACCTGGACCTGTTTGCCGGTAAAAGCAAATATGCAAATAAGAATATACCAATGATATTACTTCAAGGAAAAGTGTCCACATGATGTCTTTGACATTACCAAGTGTCTTCCATGTCATTGCAGGTACTGGTGAACATTATATCCTGCCGGTTAACCATATACCAGTGATTGTTTGAACAGTTTACTGATTGCCGGTGAACGTTGCTGGATCTCCAAAGTAGGTGTATTTAGCAGGTGTTGACATCAATGACAAAACCATACCAAAATACCAACACTCTCCGCAAGGATATTCAGGGACTTATTGAATAGAAAGTACATTATCTCATTGATAAAACTCAACAAAAAGGGAGAATGATCAAGGATGGAAAATCCTTTAGTGATCGTCAACCTTAACCTAGAGTATGAGAAATGGTGAGACTATTTTTCAGAAAATACATAAAACTTAGCAAATGATTGTTCTGATTTTTATAAGATTTATTATGAGAGATCATGAAGAAGATAAAACTAGAAAATTGATAACCTAATGAGATTTGCTAGCTAATACCAGTTCCTTATTCATTTGGGCTATAGAGTCGATGAAAAGTATTGCTGAAAATCTAATAAAACTTCACCTAGTCACTGGTCTTGCCTAAAATAATACTGACTTACAATATTATTTTGTTTATGATCCTTTATCTCAACTACTTATCAATTCCTATGGCGAGCCTTATTTTCTCTTTAATCTTATTCAAGCATTTTAATTAACCTCTTGGATTAAAGCACTGAATAAAAGAGTACATACATCATAACAATGCAATAAACAAAAGAGACCCTTGATCCCATTTTCTTAAAAGAAGATAAAATCACACACAGAAGAGTAAAGATTTGGAAACTATATTTGCATTTATATTATGAGCTATCTTTTATTAGATGATAGCCAAAAAATTCAAATACAGAGTGACCCATTTGAAAAGGGGAAGCTGCAACTATTCTATTACAATTTTCACCTACAAAATAACATTGCAGTCCCTGTTATTTTCTATGACTCTCTAGAACTATTTTGGACCTAACCCTATACAAAAGATCTATTTTATAGAGATCTTTCTTAGAAAAATTTGGACCCTAACTAATGCCTTGAATTCCCTTTTATATAAAACAAGGGAGTGAAAATCTTCAGGCCATTAGACACTTGTCAACAAAAGATTCATTCCTTGGTAATTAGCCCTAAAGGCTATGTACAATTCTATTTAAAAATATCCACATGTCTATGTGCTGGTACCTGTGAATCATTGTTTTCAAACTAAAGATTGGTAGAAGCAAAACCATTTGAGTCATGTCGTTATCGCCCTGACACCTTCAGATGGCATGTGAGATGTTGCATTTTTGTCTCATAGAGCATTTTCCTTCCTTAGAAAGGGAAACATGATCCCGGAAAGAGGTAAGTCACCCCTCAAGATAGAAGGGGAGCTCAACCTTCATGCCCAGAATGAGAGGCAGTGGGAGGTGAAGTTAGAGGGGAAACATAACATGTTGGGGAGAGGTCACAGCTTCCATGCAGCTACATGGATGGATTGTTGCCGCTCCCTACCGAGGCACCCCCTATTTTTGTTTCTATGTAGGTTCTGTCTTAGAGCCCTCTACCACCCAGAGACTGAACAGACATAAAGGTTGTGCCATGCGTGACCTTTCTTTGCAAGAAAGGTATTTCACACCCCCTCTGGAAATCCTCCCTACTTTCACATCCCCTATGGAAATAGACATACTCATACATAAAAGATAGGCTCCATCTAGTATCACAAATTATATTACAACTCCATCTATAAGCTTGCTCAAACATCATTTCTTCTACATAAAGAAAAAATGCACCTAGAAAATGAAAAGGCTTCATACTCTTCTACCAATTCGGTCACCACCTTGTTGTATTTATAGTTGAAACATAATTCATCAAGTAGTACTTGCTATTGAAACATCATCACTCTGGTGTTCTCAATTTTCTTTGCCAGCTATAGAAACTAGAATTCATGCATATTACATCTATTGAATTCTTCTATCAAATTTCTTTTGATGCGAATGATTTTATTCTAATCTTATTCCTCTTTTTAGTGTACAATCTCCTATTTCATGATTTATGTCAACAAGAAAATCTCTGAATTCATTAGAGAACTCATGATTCATCACATTTGAACTAGAAGCTTATCCAAATCCTTTCACATCTCTAAGCTATCATCTTTGACTATCAAATCAATCTTGAATCGACAAGTCTGAATCCCATTCATTTTGCCCTTTCTCGCGAGCTATAACCAAGGCCTCTAGAAATCCCTCCGAACTTCTCATTTGAAGCTCAACCACAAATCTCATCTAACTTGGAAAATCTAATGGTCATTCCCTACCAACTTAGTAGTTTGACTTTCCAACTGTATCTGTGGACCCACAAAATCCTGACTGGATAGTGCCATATCACTCTTCAACCAAGCTCCGTCAGAAACCTCCCTGCAAGCCTTCCTAATCAGACAAGGACATGTGGCATCATCTTGTGATACCATGGTCTGTAACCACCTTGCAAATTCCATTGCGGGAATATGAGGGCTATCTGATCTATTTGACCTTTACCACTGTGCATACTACCCACCAACTCCTTCAGGACTTAAAAGTCGAGCAAATTTTACCTCAAGATAAAACATCATCGTTCACTTTGAGTATGCACAAATTGATGAGACTGTTAGTAGACCAAACTTTACTACCTATGAGTCGGTATTACAAAGCTTTCAACCGGCTATGCTGCTAACCTTGTTAGTTTTGCTGATAACACATGACATCATCTTGTGATACTACGGTCATTAAAATCCTTTCATTTTTTATCATGAGGAAGCGCTAGCTGGTGGATCTATCCATTCTTTAACAGATGGTCAAGGTATTTAGCACTTGTTGGACTTAGGAAAAAAATAAGTGTGGGCATTTAAAAAATTTAGAAGGGGACCGGTAATAGGGAAGCTATGCACTTGACCTAGGAAATTTCATCTCACGAACCGGTTGACCAAATTTTTACTTAGGGAAAAAATGGCCCCGTTTATGGAAAGGGCACCCTTGGCTTAAATGGGAAAAAGTAACACCAAAATATATCATTTCTAGGGTTTTCTTCACAAAAATATAAGAAGTTTTGATAACTCCTAAACCCTAAGCCTTGAATTATTCTCACAGGATATAAGTAACAACTTGAAAATCAATGTTTTGGGATGAAATTTGAAAATTTTATGCAATCAATTTTTAGGGCTATCACCTTTGTCTCTTCAATAACTCATCTAGCTGTGTTGAACTAGTCTTGAATTTTTCTTTATAATTAGTTGCAATAATTAGATCATATCTCAGAATTATCATTTGTCTCTCAAGCTCTTGTTCATTACTCTGGGATTGTACTAAATCAATTCTCAACATATCATTCTCATGAATCAACCTACCATATTCTTCAAATTTGTTCTTCAAAGATACAACAAGATTTTCTTCCTTTTTTTTTCGATCTTCAATCTCCTTAGACATTCTCATAGTTATAGCTTTCATTTTATTTCTCATGACCATGTTCTCCAGACTCAACTTCTGACACTATTCCTTAAGTGCATCTTTCTCTTCATCATCATTATTCTGCAAAAGTTCCTTCCTCCTAGCTTGAATAGATGACAACCTCTCCTATAGGACAAGAATGAATTCCTGAGCAAAATTTAATTCATTTTGTAACTTCAAGTTTTTCATCCTTTCACCATCATAATCTTCAAGTGCCACCTCAAGTTTCTTTTCCAAACTCATATCCATGGATTCCAGATTCAGGATCTTCCTCAAGCTATTAAACTTACTCTAAGGCACAAGGCTCTAATACCAACTGTTGGTATCCAAAAACATTGAGAGTGGGGGTGAATCAATGTTCTACTAGAATGATCAATTTTAACCTTATTAAAACATGCATACACCAACTGGTATACTGGTACATATAGAATTGAAAGATGTAAAGCAACCAATAAGTCAATCACATAAATGGATACCATAACACACATAATTATACATCACAAACCTCAAAGATGAAAAACCACGGTGGGATTTGTGACCCACAATATCAATTCATTGGCCATATGAAGAGATATTACAAAATATAGGGGCCTGCACTTGCAAGAAGGCTTACAGCCTAGAACACACTACTCAATCACAAAAGGAGCCTCACTAACTACATACAAATCTAGACTACAATCCAAAGAAATGAATGAATTGCTAAGATAGCATCTTCTATGCCTGAATATAGTTTCAGTTAAGCTCTGTTTGTTTCGGTCTGAAACCCTAAACCCTTTACCAGAATAGCCCTTACATAAATATCCTCACATACATGATCTCTCTCATATATTTTTCATTGCATAACATTATCATATACTTCTATCCATCTAACCATCTAACCAACTGACCTATATACCCTTTACAATTTATCATGCCATATGTTGTCTTACAAAGATATTTACAATATGAATATATATGCCAACTAGATAACATAAATACATGAATATCAAAACCAATTGTCGATGCTGGATCCAAAAGTTGTTGGCCTTCAATACCAATACCCTTATTCTAAACCATGTCAACCTACATTGTTGGTAACCTGAGAATTCTATCCAACCTGCCAAAGCCGGTGTCAATACCGGTGAAGTGTTTTTGAGGTTCCTATTGGTACACAACTTACCAAAATATGAAGCCAAAATAACATACCATTTTTCCATCAATGACAACATATTGAAACCAACCAATTAAGTTTCAATTGCCAACACATGTAGCAAATCAATCACTACTTTCCTCTCATTATCCATGGTAGTTCGTTGTTGCACTTTTGATGTCTGATCTTTGTATTGTGTTCCCTTCAACCTAGGGACTTGCAAATCCACTTATTCTTTGCTACTAAAGCACACAATCCTCAATTCATTAGTCTAATCAATTTCCAAAAGGGTTATTGTAAAACGTTCACCATATTTATGAACAATATATGTATTATTGTACCCATCATGTATGGTTCTTCTTAGATATTTCCAAGGCTTTCCCAAGAGGATATGGAAACATGTCATTGACACTATATCACACAAAACTTTATCCCTATAGTCACCAATAGAAAATTCAATATATGATTTCTCTCTAATAAAAATACTTTGTTCATCACTCACCCATGATGCTCTATAAGGCCTATTGTGTGGAAAATTCTCCAAATGCAACTTATTCACCATTTTATATGAAACTAGATTATCAAATGAACCTGAATCAATAATCATTTTGCAAATTTTACCTTGGCTCTTGCAATGGGTTCTGAAGATGCATACTTGTGGTTGCTTCATAGATGCCCTCCGAAACATCAACATCTCCCCTTCTTCACCATCATAAATAATAGAACGCTGCCCACCTGCCTCTTCACCATCTTCCTACACTAACTGCACTCTCTTTTCAGCATTCTTTCTTCCCCTACTAGTAGAAGCATTATCAACTTTCTCAGGACATCTATAACAAGGATGCCCAATATCTCTATATTTGTAACACTTTCCCATAAGAACTCGAGATCCTCTTCCTAAATCAAATCTTCCACCTCTTGTATAACCCCCTCTCTGATTAGAAATTGATTCTTTACCTTTATCACTATTTCTCTGTCCTTGGTCTCCATTGTTAAGCCCGCTTCTCCTTCCTCTACTTGTACCACCTCTATTGATGCCCCCTTGTCTTTCTTGTCTTCTCTTGATATTATCCTCAACCTTCAAAGACAAATAATAGCATTCTTCAATAGTCCCTGGTGTAGAGATACTTAGTTCATCTTGAATGTTATACGTCAACCCATTCAGATACCTTGCCACCTTCTCTTCATCATCTTTCTCATGTGCTACTCTTATATCTAGCTTGTGAAACTCTTTGGTGTATACTTGCATATTGTTAGGTCCCAGAGACAACTGTGGGGTGGGGGGGGGGGGGGGTTAATTAGTTGTTAAATAAATTCAAACCAAAAACAACTTAACCAACCTTAATTCTTAATAACGGTAAACCAAACTTTTTGCCGATAGATAGTTCATCAGTTAATTACAGTATCGGTAAAGATTAATGCATGAAACAAAAAGACAATAACATCCACAACACATAACACCAATATTTGTATGTGGAAACCCTATAAGGGGAAAAACTGTGGTGGGAAACCTTACCCACAATCCGATGATACTACTGTAGATAGTATGTGTATACAAATGGGGTCTACACATGCAGAAAGGCCAAATGACTACAATTGGATGGTTAAATCCAATAAAGATGTACTGCTCAAAATAGCATCTTCATATGCTGGATTCGATACCAGTTTAGTTTTGATTGTCTTTACAAAAAACTTGCTTCACCAAATGATGTCTGTGTGTATAGCTCTACTTATTCTTGCATATACCTTCTTACAATTCCTTATCCCAATCGTATATCAATCTTATAAATAAGATCTTACATATATACCATAACTTAAGACCAATTTTAGTAGGTTGGCTCTAAAAGATATTACAATAAAAAAATTACAAGTAAATCAATAACTGATGTAATATCTGATTCAACATGTCAGCTTAATGCATTTATAATAATGACAAAATCATCTCCAAAGCATGTCATGCTGATCTATTATAGATAAGCCTTCCAGTGCATAACCTTGACCTATTTGCCGGTAACAACAAATATGCAAATATGAATATGCCAATGAACAAATATCCAAGACAAAGTTTCCAAACGATGTCTTCGACATAACTAGATTTTTTCCAAGTCATTCCAAGTGCCGGTGAACATTATATCCTCCTGGTGTATTAGATACCAATGACTATGCATAAGTCGCTTGCCGATGAACATTGCCAATCCTTCAAAGTGCAAAAGTTGATAGGTGTTGACATCAATGACAAAACCATACCAAAATACCAACAATCTCCCCCTTTGGCATTGATGGCAACACAAGATGGAAAAACCATCATAGTACCAAAATAGAAATGCCAAATACCAAAAACCAACAATCTCTCAAAAGAGATCATAACCAGAAATCAAAATTTAGATACAAAGAGTAATCAATCTCAAAGTAAAAATCTCTCCCTCTGAGAGTAACATGTGTTTTTCTTGTGTTTTTCCATATCAATCTCTCCCCCTTTGACATCAAATGCCAAAGCCAATACAAAAGCCAGGTTCAAATACAAAATACCAACCAATTCAGTATGCCAACTACTCCCCCTAAGAAGTAACTCTCCTGATCAAAGCGAAAATAAAATATTTCTCTGTTAGTTCTATTGGTTGATGACAAACATCAACTGTCTAAGTCTCTACCGGTGGGGGTATGACCCCAAGTTGGTCTCTAAGATATTCAAAGGTCTCCTTAGGCAAAGGCTTAGTGAAAATATCTACAATCTTCTCTTTAGTATTCACATAAACCAGTTTTACGTCTTTTATTTCAACATTTTCTTTTAGAAAGTTCAATTTGATAGAAACATGTTTAGTTTTAAATGTAATACTAGATTCTTAGATATATCAATTGTTGCAGTGTTATCACAATAGATAGTTATAGGTTCCTTTCATTTTACCTCTATGTCCTTCAACATTTTCTTAAGCCATAATACTTGTGTATAGTTAGTTGTTGCTGCTACATATTCTGATTCTGTTGTTGATAAGGATGTGCAACTTTGTTTCTTACTCAACCAAGAAATTAATCTAATTCCAAGAAAAAATGCTCCACCGGTGGTGTTTTTTCTATCATCCACATCTCCTGCCCAATTTGCATCTGTGTATGCACATAATTCAAAGTTTTCATCTCTAGGATACCATAAACCAAGATTTGTAGTGCCTTGTAAGTACCAAAAAATCTTTTTTACTGTTGATTCATGTTTTTCTCTAGGATTAATCTAAAATCTTGAAACAATACATACTACATTCATAATATCAGGTCTTGTTTGTGTCAAATATAGTAGGCCTCCTATCATAGATTTGTATCTAGTCGGATTAACAGGTGTAGATTCATCCCTTAGTGATAATTTGTCATTTGTAGTCATAGGTGTGCTTACCGATTTAGAGTTTTCCATCCCAAATTTCTTTAGTAACTCTTTTAAGTACTTGGATTGACTCAAGAATATACCTTTATCAGTTTGTGAAATCTGCAATCCGAAAAAGACTTTTATCTCTCCAATCATAGACATTTCAAATTCATGCTGCATTTCAATAGAAAAGTCTTTACATAATCCATCTTCTCCTCCAAAGATTATATCATCAACAAAAACTTCTATAACCAAGATGTCATCATTAGCTACTTTATAATATAAGTTGTTGTCAGCATTACCTTTAGAAAATCCAATTTTCAAAAGATATTTGTCCAATCTATCATACCAAGCTCTTGGAGCTTTCTTCAATCCATACAAAGCTTTCCTTAACCTGCAAACCATATCCTTGTTGTCTGTCAAAGAAAATCCATCAGGTTGCTCAATGTAAACTTCTTCTTCAAGACCTCCATTCAGAAATGCACATTTAATATCCATTTGATATACTTTGTAGTTCTTGTGTGCTGCAAAAGCCAAGAATAATCTGATTGCCTCAATTCTAGCTACCGGTGGAAACGTTTCATTATAATCAATTCCTTCTTTCTGAGAATATTCCTTACACACTAGTCTTGCTTTATTTCTAATTACCTTACCATCTTCATTAAGTTTGTTTTTGAATACCCATTTTGTTCCAATCACATTTTTGTCTTTAGGCCGAGGAACTAATGTCCATGTGCTATTCTTTTCAATTCGTTCTAGTTCCTCTTCCATAGCTTTAATCCAGTGTTTATCTTCACATGCCTCATTAATTGATGATGGTTCAATTTGAGAAATAAGACATACCTCTTCATTTTCCAATCTTCCTCTTGTCATAACTCCTTTATACTTGTTTCCAATTATTTGATCTTCAAAGTGATTCAGTCTTACATACCAGGGTGTCTTCATTTTTTGTTGTTCCTAAGTTTTAGTGGAATTTTCAGATGATACCGGTGTAACTGGATCTTCATTATGTATCGGTGGGTTCAATGTAGGTTCATTTGTCAGTATCTTTGTTGCTAGTTCAGAGTCTATATACCTTGAAGTTCCTCTAAATTGTTCATCAATCTTCACATTTGTACTTTCAATAATTTTCTGCAATCTTTTGTTAAAATATCTATATGCCTTGCTATTAGATGAATAACCAAGAAATATTCCTTCATCACTTCTAGGATCAAATTTGTCAATATACTCATCTCTTTTAATATAGCATTTACTTCCAAATATTCTGAAATATTTAAGAGTAGGAGTAATACCAAACCATAGTTCATGAGGGGTCTTACCGGTTTCACCTTTGATGTGAACTTTGTTGAATGTATAAACCATTGTGCTTACCGCCTCTCTCCAATATACATGTGGTAGATTTGCTTCTGATAACATACTTCTAGCTGCATCCAAGATAGTTCTTTTTTTCCTTTCTACAACTCCATTCTGCTATGGTGTCCAAGGTGCTGATAACTATCTTCTGATTCCATTCACTTCATAGAATGCATTAAATTCCTTAGATGTAAATTCACCTCCTTGATCTGATCTCAGACATTTGATTTTCTTACCGGTTTCATTCTCTACCATTTCTTTGAATAGTTTGAATTTCCCAAGTGCTTCTGATTTTTCTCTAAGAAAAGTAACCCAACACATTCTAGAATAGTCATCAATGATTAGCTTGAAATATCTATCACCTTGTAAACTTTTAGTTCTAGCTGGACCACATAAATCAGTATGAATTAAGTCAAGAGCATTATTGGATTTTTCTATAATACTTTTAAAAGATGCTCTAACTTGTTTTCCAAATTGACATTCCTTACATACCAGATTGTGAGGCTTAACAATATTAGGTAAATCTCTAACTGCCTTAGTAGTACTGATTTTTACCATGAAATCAAAATTTACATGACAGAGTCTCTTATGCCATAGCCAACTTTCATCAATATGTGCAATCAAGCATGTCTTTTCACTGTTATTCAGATGAAAGATATTTCCTCTAGTTTGATTACTAGTTGCAATTTCCAAACTAGTTCTGTTCATAATTTTACATTTTCCATTCTTGAATTGTAACTAAAATCCTTTTTCAACCAATTGACCAACACTCAAAAGATTATACTTTAAACCTTCTACATAGTAAACATTGTCAGTATTATGCTTATCATCAAGAGATATAGTACCTTTTCCTTTGATTAAACAAACTTTATCATCTCCAAATCTTACTAGACCTCCATTATATTCTTGAAAGTTCAAGAATTTACCTTTATCGCCAGTCATGTGATGTGAACATCCTGAATCAATGATCCATTCGTCCTTAACTTCAACTTTAGCTGCCAGGGCCTACTCTACCGGTTGAATAGTAGGTGTCGGTTGATCTTCTGTTATAGAAACAAAAACCCATCCATTATCTACCAGATCTTCATCAGAATCATCAGCGACTCCTTCATCAGCAAGATAACAAGATTTATCTTTATTCTTCTTAAATCTGTATCTCTGATATTCAGGATTAGGCTTGTATGTTCTTCTAGCTTCTTCTCTTAGTCTAGCATGTCTATTAGGGAATCTTGAAGCCATATGACCAATCTTATTACAGTTAAAACATTTAAAGGGTGCTTTACCTTCATCCTTACTTCCAATTGGACCTTTAGGCATTTTCCTTGCAAATAGTGCTTCAAGTTCTTCAAGTTCTTCATTTTCTCTCCTGCTTTCCTCAAGTTCTCTTGCATAAAAGGATTTCCAATCAGATTTGTCAAAAGATGGTGTAGATGATGTTGATGCCTTAAAAGCTAAATCTATCTTTATAGTAGCAACAGGACCAAATTCCTTAATTTCAAAAGCTGAAAGTTTTCCAATCAATGTATCCCTAGTTACTGATGTATTAGGCATTGTTCTTAATTCATTTATAGCAGTAACTTTCATTTTATATGCTAGTGGCAATCCTCTCAAAACTTTTGAAACAATTCCATCTTCACTTAAGGTTCCTCCACAACATTTAATACCTAAAACAATTTCATTTACTCTTCCATAAAAGCAAAAACCCTTTCATCTTCTTCCATTTTCAGATTTTCATACCTGACCCAGAATCTTTCAAGTTTTGCAATTTTGACTATGGAATCTCTGTCATTCAATTTTTCTAAATGATCCCAAATAGCTTTAGCAGTAGGCCTATCTGATAATCCCATGATTTCCTAATCTGATAATGTGCTCAAAAGTGCTTCTCTTGCTTTGCAAGCATTTTCTTCATCTTTTCCTAAGGTTGGTGGATTAGGCTAACTTTGAGTAGGAGCAATGTAGCCATTCTTTGTAACATCCCAGATGTTATTTCCAATGCAATTTAGATGTGTCTCCATTCTGATCTTCCATATACCATAGTTGGTTCCTGTAAAGCGGAAAATCACAATCGAACCCTAGTTGCTCTCCCCTCTTCCAACTCCGAGGAGAGAGAAGGGAGGTGGCTAGGGTTGATGGTTTTCACTTAGGGGAGACTTTACATTCAAAAGAGGGGTTGAAACCCACAAAATCCAATCCCATGCAATGCAAGATTGGATGCTAAATGCATTTCAAGGGTTAAGACAGCAAGGCTACCCTCTTTTGTAAAGAATGTGCATAGAATGATCAAGCTAGGGATGCATAGAAAGTAAGAAAGATTCGCTTATAAACTAAGATAGGGATATAGGATGAAGCTGCGGACCTGGAATTAGCAGTAAAATGTCGATACGGCGCTGTCCTACAAATTTGAGCAAAAGTTGATGGGACGATGGCGCCCGGCGTGCACACGGTCCTCCGAAAAATCCGCGAAATGAAGGGAAATCTGTTCGTCTCTGCACAAGGATTCCAGATCTTCAATTTCAGCCGCGTACCTGCAACCTACACATAGAAAAGCGAAGACGATTGGGGGGTTAGGGATTAGGGGTTTGCCTTTAGGTCAAACCCTGGTTTTGGAATTAACCAAGAAATGAGAAATTGCTGTAAATGTAAATGTCTGTAATGTAAAACAAGTACTAATACCTTGTTGTAAGGATGTTTGTATCCTTATGTGCGAAGGTATAGATGTTGTTGTATGTTGTATGTTGTAGTAGTATGTAGTAAGTGATCTCCTCTTCAATGGTTGAATCCTTGTCTTGAATGCAACACTTAGCCTTGAATGGAGACTTAGAATGATCAATAGCTTGAAAGAATGCTTGAGTGCTTGAATGATTGAGTATAGTTTCCACGCTTTTTCCATCATATGTAAATGAGAGAGAAAATGCCATTTATATACTTGCCAATTAGGGTTAATAGACTGATTTTCCCAACCTTAGGCCGACCAGGAAAGTTAATTTTCCAATTTGCAAATAAAAAGGCCCGAAGTCCCATAGGAGACCGAGCCCAAAATAGGGCCAGGGACCAGGGCATTGGGCACCATGGTCCTAGGGGACCAGGGTGCTGGGTGCCCTAGTCCTGAAGGACTAGGGCACTGGGCGCTCTGGTCCCACCTCCCGGGACAGCAGGGTGCAAAGGAGGTTCAGGCTAGGGTGCAAGAAAATGCAGTTTTTAGTGTCATAAACAGGTTTCGGGGTCTCCATTCAGGTTCCATGTTGCGTCGCCATCGTGAAGACCGAAATGCAGTCGAAATTGCAAGTGTCACAATTTTAGGATGCTACAGTTCCATCAAGTTTAGGATTGTCCTTCCTAAAATAGTTAGTAGACATTGGATCTCCTCAAGCTATTAAACTTCTGCAAAAAGAGGACTAGGCTCTAATACCAATTGTTAGGTCCCGGAGACAACTGAGAGAGGTGGGGGGAGGGGGATGGTGAATTAGTTGTCAAATAAATTCAAACCAAAAACACTTAACCAACCTTAATGCTTAATACTGATAAACCAAACTTTATGCCAGTAGACAGTTTACCAGTTAATTATAGTACTAATAAAGATTAATGCATGAAATAGAAAGACAATAACATCCACAACACATAACACCAATATTTGTACGTGGAAACCCTGTAAGGGGAAAAACCATGGTGGGAAACCTTACCCACAATCAGATGATACTACTACAAATAGTATGTGTATACAAATGCGGTCTACACATGCAGAAAGGCCAAGCGCCTAGAGCTCACTACTCAAACACAAATAGGAGTCACACTGACTACAATTGGATGGTTAAATCTAATAAAGATGTACTGCTCAAAATAGCATCTTCATATGTTGGATTCAGTATCGGTTCAATTCTGATTGTCTTTACAAAAACCTTGCTTCACCTTCAAATGATGTCTGCATGTATAGCTCTGCTTATTCTCACATATACCTTCTTACAATTCCTTATCCCAATCGCATATTGATCTTATAAATAAGATCTTACATATATACCATAACCTAAGACCAATTTTAGTAGGTCGGCTCTAAAAGATATTACAATAAAACAATTACAAGTAAATAAATAACTGATGCAATATCCGATTCAACATGTCGGCTTAATGCATTTACAATAATGACAAAATCATCTCCAAAGCATGCCGCCTTGATCTGGAATAGATAAGCCTGCCGGTGCATAACCTTGACCTATTTGCCGGTAACAACAAATATGTGAATATGAATATGCCAAAGAACAAATCTCCAAGACAAAGTCTCCAAACGATGTCTTCGACATAACCAGATGTTTTCCAAGTCATTCCAAGTGTCGGTGAACATTATATTTTGCCGGTGTACCAGATACCGGTGACTGTGCCTAAATCACTTGCTTGCCGATGAACATTGCCTATCCTTCAAAGTTCTAGAGTTGATAAGTGTTGATAGGTGTTGATATCAATGACAAAACCATACCAAAATACCAACACATATCCCTATCTTTTTGTTTCAAATTTTGAAGCTTCTTGTACAACTAAACATTGTAGTCATTAGGTAAGAATTTTCCTTTCAGCTTCTCCACCATCTTGTTCTAGGAAGTGGTATTTGGCTTGTCTTTCTTCCATCTATATTCTTTCACACAATCCCACCATAACAAAGTATGACCTTTCAATCTTGATTTAGCCACCTTAACCTTTTGATTTTCCTCCACTTCTTCATATTCAAAGTAATTTTCTAATGCTCCAATCCAAACTATTATTTCTTCACCATCCAATTTACCACCATACATTGGTAGTTCTACCTTGGCTTTGTGGTCACCTTCCTTCACTCCCTTCAGGAGCCTAACCATCCTTGCTTCCTCTAGATCCAACTCTACCTCTTGAGGGGATTAATTTCCATTCTCTTATCCTTCTTTATCACTCTCAACTTCATTGGTTCTTCTTCTCCTATATGTGGCTTCCAATGTTGCAACCTTCTCTTTCAGGTAGCTTTCAACTCCCTAGCAACTGTCGATCAACTTTTTGGAGGCATCTTGCCTTCAAATACTCAAACTCCCTTCAACAATCTACTTCCTTGATTTGATACCACTTTTATGTAGAGTTATCTGGTCCACCCAAGTAATAATCAAAACCAAATGGATTCAATGAACTATGGCTTCTTACCAACAAGCTTTACTAACCTTCTTCCTTCTCTAGGCTTCACCAAGGTGCTCAAACTTAGGCCTCAAATTCAAAAGTTTAACCCTACACCTTCTGGGGTTTCAATATGCCTTATTAAACATGTTCCAATAGGTTTCATCCACCTACTTGATTGGTTCATCAATAATCCTTTACCCAGGTACTATCTAGGATTAATCCTAGTAACCCTTTAAAATGGGCATTTTTCCCTTTGTTCCAAAATTTTTCAAAAGACTTTCCAAATAAATGACATATTAGGATACCCTTTTGGAAGTTATTTAACATAAGTAAAAATAATATATCATTTATTTTTACCAACTGTACGGACCAGTGCCCTGCAACTCTTGAATTTCCCTACTTTTACTAGGGAACCCTACTGTAAACTTAACTCAAAAACTCCAGACCCCAAAAAAGTCTTAGGGAGATGCTAAACCAAGCATTTTCTAGGTTTTAGGGGCTTCCACACTCTTTTACCCCTCCAAACACTAAACCCTCATTTCTAGGCTTGAAAACCTAGGGCTTCTTCAAACCAACCTCTCCAAATACTTCCAAACTCAAAAGAAGGTTTCATTACCTTGAATTAAACATATCATAATAAATTTTATCAAAAAAAATTTCCCTCATAAAGAGAAATCTTCAGATCCAATATATGGTACTATGCACCCCCTACTCACACAACACACAACTTGCTCATTTGGTGATCACCCTTCAAACTTTCATGCTTCTCCTACACACATTTGGTTAGTATAAATTATTTTACAACATTTTAGGCCCATCCGACAAGCTACAGTAGAAACGGAAAGTGGAATGGGTCATCCATTCATGATGAACCCCAAAATCCAATAAAAACTTGCCAAGTGATAGTTTTTAGGACAGTCAACTATTTATGCACAAAATGAATTGATTAAACCTTCCAAATGACTTCAAATCATTCTCAGGATATATACCAAAAACCTTTCAAAGAGTGCAAATCAAAATGAAGAGATTAAACAATAATATGTTTCAGATTTCACTCATGAGTGTAGAGAACATGTTGAATTTTATTGTAGCAGTTTAGTATTAAAAAGATCAATCTTCAAAATAAAACTTAGCAACCTCTCCACATGTAATAATGAGGTTTTTAAATACATTTTGACCCCCCAAACTGAAAACAACTCCGATAACTACCTAAGAACCAACTAGCCATTGCAAATCCACCATTTGATAGTGTGAAATTGATAATACTTGACATTTTGTCCTTATACCATCAAGAAACTCAATATAATGATTTGAACACTCTTAAAACATCACATGGAACCCATTTTGACATTTACCTTTCCTTCTCAATATTTATTACATAAATTTTCTCATTTGAAAACATTGACACAATTTTGACATTTTTGACACAACTAGACAACTTGACTTAACTTGAGTCAACCATGAAAAATATTGGCTTTACATGCCTCATTTAATTTTTTTAGGTCTCAATTGACCCTCATTACATCCATCCATGCCTTATAGACATGTTAGACCTTATAGGCCCCTTAGGTGCTCCTACATGAATATCCTTTCTAAGTGATCTCCCAAATATCCTTACCAAGACATGTCCGATGAGTCTCCATCTGAATCTCCCATACTCTGTAATTTGTTCCATCAAGGCCTAGAATTTCTCTCTGGAAAATAGCTATAGATGAAATTTATGAACTTGAACTATTAGATGCCATAGGATCTTCCTCAAGCAATTAAGCTTCTGCATAAAGGACCAAGCTCTGATACCAATTGCTAGATAGCTCAGATAATCAATGAACAACTGAGAGGGTGGGGTTGAATTAGTTGTTAACAAATTATAGAAATGTAAGCATTAAAACCTTATTACTAGAATAGCAGATACAACAGTTAAGCACAACTATAAACCATAGAACATTTACCAACCATCGACAAAAGATAACACTAAGATTTGTACGTGGAAAACTCGGTTAGGGAAAAACCATAGTGGGAAGCCTACCCATAGTCAGATAATACTTATGCACTAAGTATGTGATTACAAAAATAGGGGCCTGCACATGCAAGAAGGCCAATATCTTAGAGCGTACTACTCATCACAAAAGGAGCCTCACTGACTACAAAATAAATCAAGACTACAATCCAAAAAGAGGAGTGAACTATAAGAATAGCATCTCCTCTGGTTGAATACAGTTACGGTTAAGCTCAGTCTTGGAGGTGTTAAACCTCTTTCACCAACCCAATTAGATCACCTATGATCAACCAAAACCTCTAGATATGATTACAACCTTATTCGCATACTGATAATCCTATATCCCAAAAACCCATGATCTACAAATAGATCTTACATCATATTTATACCAACCTAAGACCTAAACAATTAGGTCGACCACCTAAAAGATAATACAATAAATTCATAACATAAACCTACAATCCAATGATCAACCAAGTCAGCCTAATACCAAAACAACATAATCCAATCAATTGATCCAACTAGAAATGCATCAAGATCATCCACCAATACATTACATAAACCGGTCCATAACCTACTAGAATGAGATAGCATTAGGTCTAGACCCAAATCTAATACTACCAATGAATAGAAACATGAACAATATAGCCAAGAACACCCCGAAAGCCATCTAGAAGCCTTGCTAACACCACTTATCATGTGCATCAAAAGATCTTCAACAAAGCTCTACCAGTAAAACCCTTACCAGTGACCAAAAGGCTTACTAGAACAAATGATATCTCCAGAGTAATCAAATCCCAAACGAAGTGATCGTGATACACATCTAAATAACATGTATGATAGATCCAAACCAATTCCACAAATCGAAGAATATTGGAGAACATTGGATCAATATCATAATCCAACCGCTCTATTGAAACCTACTTGTAGTGTTGTAAATTGTACACCCTTGCTAGGGTGGTACAATTTCACACTTAGGTTAGCACCCACCTTAGTGTTTCTTCCATCTTGCATTTCTAATTTCCCTTAAGAATATAATTAATTAATTTAATTAAAACTAAAATCATATTTCATCACTTCATATATTATAAAATTGGGCCCTTTACCCTAAGTGTGCCCCTTTTTATTTTATTCCTCTAATAAATCATTTAATCATAAACCCTAATTATGTCCTATTTAGACCTTTAAGGCCCATTTTCACATATTAAAACACCTTGAAATAATGTGTAACTTTGGGATTCACTTTAATATCATCATATCTAATGGACCAAAAAAGTTTGGTGAAACGTTGGTCGGACTGTGGCAGGAGTGAACATGGTCCATGACTTTTTTCTTGAAATTTTGGGAGCACAATTCTATGATATTATAATGCTTAAACCCAAAAGATTGGTGGGAAATTCAATTCCTAGGTCGACCTAAAGGCATAATTAATTCAAAATTAAGATCTAGGTTTTCAGACATAGGAGCTTTCTTTCTTCATTTGAAGGCAGCAAAGATCTATCTAATCTAAGGGAATTTTCTACAACGCAAGAATAAGGAGCCTTCTATGTAGTGAAAGAGGAGCCTATGTGGAGTCTTCAATAATATTCAACAACATTCAACAACATTCAACAACATTTCATCAAGAATTCATCATCAATTAGGAGCCTTGAAGACATTGAAGACTAATAGGAGATCTAGTTGCAATATCTCTCCCTTGGGGATTGGTATGATTTCATGTTATTTTCAAGTATTTGTATGAGCTTATTTAAATAAATTTTCATATTTAGATTCATTCTTTAGATCACTTTGCATCATTGATTTAGAGTATTTACTTTTTCAATTACAAGCATTTAGGGTTTACTCTTTAGGATTACTCTAGACTGTTTACATTCATCCCAAGGTCTTGCATGCACACAAGATTCTTGCACACACTATTTTACTATACAAATTGGCTTTATATGGAGGTGGAAATCACCAACATAGGGGTTTGACGAAGGCAAAACCCTATATAGCAACCCTAACCTTCCCTTTTCAATTGTAGGTACAGAAATAGGCATCTCGAAGGTAGTTCCGGATCAGGAAAAGGAATTGGAACCAGCTAGAAGTCTCAGAAGTGTAGAAAAATGTTAAGGACAAGGGTGTGTCACCCTGGTCCCTCCATTTTGTAGTCAAATTTGAGAAGTTGTAGCCTCAGGTTATCAGATTTGTAATCCTCCAGTTACAAGTTTCTGTTAGATCATTAGGGATAGCGACATGGCACCCTGGTCCTAGTCAGTTTTGGTCAATTTGCAGCATCAGGTACACATCTTGAATCCTCCCCATTTTCTGATTTTAGTATCTCAGTTTTAGATCTGCAAGTTTGTTCAATCCTGAGTTCATGTATGCTTCATTCTGTATCTCCTAGTCTAGTTGATTATTCAAACCCTAGTTTTTATCATCAGTTGCAACAAGAGGAGTAGAAACCCTAAGAGATAATCCTTGTCTCTCTCTTTCTCACAAGAATTAGCCAAAGTGATCTATCTCCCTAGGCTCTTTCGTATTCTCAATGTGTTGGTAAAATTAGGATTAGGTCCTAGTCACCCTATCTCTCTTTTCCCACCCCCACATTTTGGTGAACCCAACATGAATCCAAACTTCTTTAGTTCTGATTTATGTTCTTGGATCTGAGTGTTTTTCTATTTCTATTTCAAATTTACATTTACAAGTTTCAATTCCTTGCCAATTTCAAAATATAGAGGTCAATTTTGTTAAAACCCTAATTTTTCAATTTAAAATTAAACTTGTGGATAGCTTAATTTGGATCATTCATTTTAGATCTGATTTTGGAACACATTTCACTCATAAATGTCATTTTCTAAATCAACATTTAGAGTGCTTTCATTGATTAAAATTGAACATTTCCTTCTATTTTGCATATGTTATGATTTTAAAGTGGAAAACTTTTGTCATGATGCATTCATTTCGTAAATGTGATAATGGGCTAACTTCCCTTGTTTCAATTTTTCCTTCTCCTAAAGAACCTCTTCCTATCTATTACAATATTTTTCTACCTAAATGAGTCCTTACCAATCCATTCAAAACTCTCCCATGCTCTAAGGATGAAGATTTGAAGAGTGATCTTGACAATTCTCCTAAAATGTGCCCTTCCCATCTAGCTATCTTAGAGGAAGAGGATGGTATAATAAACACCGTTATTAATGTTACTTTACCTTCTTTAAATGATGCTTCTCTAAGTGAAAAGGTATTGGTGGACATTGACTTATCTTTTCTTGAATTTGGTCTTACTAATGGGGACATCTTAGTACAACAAGAGGTTGTGAGCACTTCTTCCAAAGATCTCCTTCCTAAGCATGAAGCTTTGGAGAAAGATATTAATCTCCCTCCTAAAGAATACTCCCCTCATGAGGTTAATTTTGTGCTAGAAGATGGTATTGTCCCTACTTTTCTTAGTGATGACATTTCCTCTTTTGATTCCAACAAAATTTGCACTGGAGATGATGCATTAATGAGAAATGCTTTCCCTTCTCCTAAAGTTTTCCTTACGCCTAAAGACGCCTTAGAGAAAGAAGATGAAATCATAATAAATTTCCTTAATTCTCTCTCCTCTAAAGATCCTATTGAAGATATTTTGAGGAAAGAGGATGATTTAAATACATGTAGTGATTCTCTCCCTCCTAAGGATGAAGAATTAATAAACAATGTTATTCCTTCTCCCGAAATTGGCAATAACAATCTGGACATCTTTGTGCAAGATATTCCTTTCAATGATCTCACTATTTGGGATGAACCATTAGAAGAAGGTGTTGATTATTCTCTACCCCATGAGAGAACCTTAGCCAAAGGGGATAAAATCATGATTCATAACTCCCTTGATAGCATCTCATCTTCCATGAATCTCAATCATTTTTTCTCTAAAGGTAAAGCATCTCGCTCTCCTCAACTTGGTTCTACTCATAGGATACCTTAGTTCATGGTGAGATTATTGACATCTCTTTCAAAGATTTCCCTCTCAAAGGTGAGACTTTAAAGAGTAATGTTGATCCTTCTCCTAGAGACTCTATTCCCAATGTAGATCATTTGATGATAGAGGATGATATGACCTTCCCTACTAATACTTTTGCTCTTAAAACATCAATGCCTACTCCTAGTCTCTCTCCTAAAATTAATCTTATCTATGATAACATTTTAGTGCAATAAGAGACTATCAACAATTATTCCAACAATCTTATTAATTCTTCTTCTAAGGAAACCTTTGATATTCCTAAACCATGCTCAATCAATTTTATACATGTGAATGAAACACCTAATAAACCCCTCTTCACAGTTCAAGGTGCTTGTCCTTCTCAAAATTCCCCATGTAAGCCTATCTTAGTGGTTCAAGGTGGTTATGCTAATGATTCTTTTTGCACTCCTAGGAAACCTATTATTACTGTACAAGGAGGTTATCCTACTAAGAGCCCTTATGAGTATGCTAAGAAAATTACTGGAGAGAGTTATCACACAGTTGCTCATACTTACAATACAAGAAACAATAGGCAACCTAGTCCTCCTCAATTTATCCCAAATTCACTTTCTCCCTCTCAAACTATTCTTCCACAAGCACCTCGTATATCAACCCTTAGTAAGGAGTATGATCTCATTTAACAACTTAAGGCCATTCCTGCTAAGATTTCTATTTGGGATTTGGTTCAAAATTCACCTACTTATCATGGGATGTTACAAGATGCTTTGAAAAACTTAGATGTGCCACTTGCAGTGACATCTAATATAATGTCTGCTTTGATTGATCCTACAAACAAATCCAAAGCTCAAATTGTATTCACACAAGATGAGTTACCTTCTCCTAAAATCCAAAATCAATATGATCTTGTTATGATTGTGGTTATTATCAATGATAGTGCTATAAGATGAACCCTTGTGGGCAATGGATATGGCCTTAATGTTTGTGGTGTGGTCTTATTGGATAATATTAAAGTGGATCATTCTCTCATCAAACCTTCTTCTCTTACTATTTGATTCTCTGATAATGTTGCAAAACAATGTCTAGGTGTCATAACCTTGCCTGTTAGGGTAGGTCCTATTGTGTTACCTACACCTATTCATCTAATCCTTGGTAATTTGACATATAACCTTCTATTAGGGAGACCTTGGATTCATAGCATGCGAGTTGTCTCCTCAACTTTGCATAGGCAACTCAAATTCATTTATAACAATACAACATACACCTTGTTCGCTCTCAAACCTCAAGAATCATTAAAATCTGGATCTTCTTGTTCAACTACTTCACATTATTCTTCTAATCCTTCTACTTATTGAAATACATCTACTTCCTTTAATGATCTTGTTCCCTCTAGTACTCCCGATTCTTCTACTCAATCAAAATCTCCTCCCAAGGATATATTTTATCTCAAAGGAGTGCTCTCAGATGATGATTGGGGATCTCTAGACTTTATCACTACTTTTATAGGAGATTATAGAGTATCTTGGAAAGGATCTAAGACTGAGAAGAAAAAATCTAAAGAAGAACCTAAAGAGAAACCCACCTTGTCTAGGCAAGTAAGTAACAACTTTTTGGCTTCTTCTAATTCAAATAATTCTTCAAATAATTCCTCTAATTCATATAGCACTGAGACCTATGGGGTATCACCAACTCTTTCCAATTTGGCATCCCTTTATGGTCCTAGTTTTCATAGTTTATCTAAGAGTGGCTATGATGGCAATTTTTGTGGTGCAAATGAACAAGGAATTAAAGTTCTTTTAGAACATAATACACATGAAGCTTCATTTGGAATTGAATATAATCCTTCTAAGTCCACCAAAGAATCTAAAAGACCATATCTCAATGTGAATTCTATATTTAGTAGTGTTGATGAGCTCACATCTATTAAATCATCTTTTACTTCTTTCAAGACTCATCCACCTCATAAGGAAATCTTTGTGATGAACACATCTCTTTATGAAAGATATTTCTAATCCCACTTATGAGGCTTTATTTTCTACTCATTCTAAAATTCCTTCTTCTAGGAATAAGGCTCTAATGAATTATACTTTTCCCTCTCCTAAGATTTCTTGTGTGCACAAGAAGTGTGACTTAGTGGCCTATTCTTTTCCTAAAAAATTCTCTCTTTCTAAAGACCCTTAAGCTTCATAATATTATACATATTATTAATCTCACTTATAGTAGAGCATTTAACATGTCAAATTCAAATACCTCATTCAATCTATCATGTCTTTAAATAACATTAATGGCTATTATGTTGCTCATCATTATGTGACATTGGTAAGCTCATTTACTGGGGGCTCATTGTCATTCATGATGGTATAATTAAATGTGCAATCATACTTTTGGAACCAACATAATAGCCTATTTCTATCTCATCTCTTCTCCATAGATATGGGGGGCAAGAGTGATTTCAAACATCTATTCTTCTTAGGATTATAATTTCCCCTTTGTGAAGTAGTGTCTTCTATAAGGATTTCTTATTGATTGTAGAGGTGTATTCATATTTGAATTCCTTCTTTCATATTGGAACAAGAATACCTAATGGGGATCTTAAGTACATATCCTTAATTGGGACCTCATCCTTGGTGTTGGAAGTCTTTGATCATTCATCAGTTTCTTTTCTTCATTGAGTAGTATCTTTTATAATAAACCCTTCTATTTTGTGCACGTGCATATCCCTGATAAGAATCTCTTTCCTTATTTTAGAAGAGTGTTGTTATAAATAATCTCTCTTTGATTTCATCTCAATCCTCTCATCTTTTCAAAGCTCTTGCATCCATTCCTTCTAGAACTATATTTGTCTAAGACAACTCCTCTTGAAGGTAGATGTCTTTTGAACAAAGATCTCTTCTCCTCCAAGGATCTCCTTTGCACTTATATAGCAAGATATCTCTTTTCAACTATCTTATCTTGTCTTGAAGAGTACTCCCTCTCTTGCTTGGATTTATGACATTGTTGCATGATGGATATATTCTTGGTGTTGGAGGTAGGTATCCTTGTTCTACTTGCACACGCATGCACAAGGTTGAGTGGAACTAATGGTGTTATCACTCTCCTCCCTTACATGGATCACCCAGACAGACTCTGGGGGCTAGTTTTCTATGTCCTTATTTGCATGGATCACATATTTATAGGGGCAAGATATCCATGGTTCCTTTTTATGGATCACCCAAGTGTGTATTCATGTTTTTTGTCTCTTCTTCCTTCTCTTTGCATTTGTTTCCATTTAAATCTTTCATCTTGTGCTAGAGAGCTCTCAAATCCTCACACTCTTTGTTGTGTTGGAATTGAGGCTTAGTTCTCTTTCTTACCAAATGATTCTCCATTAATTTTTTATCTTATATCAAATCTTCTTGTGACCATTTGTCATCAATCTTTTTTCACAATTTGATGTGGTAAACATGATACCCTGTTTCAATTCACTAGAATTAGCAAGCCGAAACAAGGGGGCAATATAGCTACCCTTGAATTTTCATCACCTTCCTTAGTAATAATTTAGGTGATTTTGATATTTTATCTAACATGTGGTTTTGTAGGGTGCGGATCCTAACTGTTTACTGCAGATACTATTGGGAGCTTCATCGGGCAACCTGTAGATATATACTTTTTCATGAATGTTTACTTTTCTTTACTTTATCTTGCATATGCATATAGTGTCATATGACCACTAAAGTGAGGAGTAAATGTAGTGTCATAAATTGTACACCCTTGCTAGGGTGGTACAATTTCACACTTAGGTTAGCATTTCTAATTTCCCTTTAAAAATTCAATGTTACAAGCTAGAGTTGTCATTGCACCAAAAGATTGACCTATCAATGCCCGATACAACCACTAGACTTATAGAATCCATTGGAGGTTGCTAAACCAGGTCACGAATCTCTGTGAGGGACGTTGGCCCATTTCCAAAAATCCCCCTCCTAGAGTCACTCGCCATGGCCTGCGTGATTCAAAATTGTGACCAAGCTTTGATACCACTTGTTACAAGCTAGAGTTGCCATTGCACCAAAAGATCGACCTGTCAATGCCCAATACAACCACTAGACTTATAGAATCCACTGGAGCCTGCTAAACCAGGTCGCAAATCTCTGCGAGGGACGCTGGCCCACTACCAACAATCCCCCTCCTAGAGTCACTCGTTGTGGCCTACATGATTCGAACTTGTGACCAAGCTCTGATACCACTTGTTACAAGCTATAGTTGCGTTGCACCAAAAGATCGACCTGTCAATGCCCGATACAACCACTAGACTTATAGAATCCACAGGAGGCTGTTAAACCATGTTGTGAATCTCTGCGAGGGATGCTGGCCCACTGCCAACATTTAATTAATTAATTTAATTAAATCTAAATTCATATTCATCACTTCATACATTATAAAATTGGGCCCCATACCCTAAGTGTGCCCCTTTTTATTTTATTCCTCCAATAAATCATTTAATCATAAACCCTAATTATATCCTATTTCAACCTTTAAAGCCCAATTTTGCATATTAAAACATCTCAAAATCAATTGTAACTTTGGGATTCTCTTTAATACCATCATATCTAACGGCCCTAAAAATTTGGTGAAAAGTTTGTCGGACCGTGGCGGGAGTGCATATGGTCCTCAGCTTTTTTCCTAAAATTTTGGGAGCACAATTCTATGATATTATAATGCTTAACCGCAAAATATTGGTGGGAAATTCAATTCCTAGGTTGTAATAAAGGCATAATTAATTCAAAATTAAGATCTAGGGTTTCATTCATAAGAATTTTCTTTCTCAGAAAAAATAGCCAAAGTGATCTATCTCCCTAGGCTATTTTTGTTGGGATAACCGGTGAACAACTAAGACGGGGGGGGGGGGTGAATCAGTTGTTAAAAGATTATAAATTTTAATCCACAATATAACCTTAAACAAATCAAATACTGGTAAAGCACAAAAAGATGCCGGTAGAAATAGATACTGGTAAACAATGCAACTTAACAATTAACCAAACAATCAATGCAAAGCAACCATACCACATAACACCATGATTTGTACATGGGAAACTTGAAAAGGGAAAAACCATGGTGGGAAGCCTACCCACAGTCAGATGATACTTCTATAGAAAGTATGTGTTACAATGAGGGGCCTACACTTGCAGGAAGGCACACTACCTAGAGCGTACTACTCATTACAAAAAGAGTCTCACTAATTACAGAGAGGCTACAACCTTCTCAAGATAAATGGACAACAATCCAATAGAGTGAACTTTTGGAAATAGCATCTACTATGCCTAATTATAGTCCCGATTAAGCTCAATGTCGGAGGACTAAATCCTCTTCTGAAAGCAATCCGATCACCAATGCTCAATCAACTCCTCTGTCTGATGATATTACAATATTCGCACATTACATTCCTTGATCATGACCTTTCCAATAACCATGATACTTTACAAATAGTTTCTACCTCTTATTTATACAAACCCTAAGTCCTAAACCAATTAGGTTGGCCACCTAAAGATATTACAGTAATATCATTACATAATTCCTTACTACAATGATATGCCATGTCGGCTTAAGATCAAAACAATAAAAATAAATCCATAAGACATCTCAAATCATCCAGGTAACGTGTAGAGTACACACTAGCATGATATTGGTCCATAACCTAGATAGGTATTAGACCTATTCTAGGTCCACCATGCTAAATAAATGTCTTCAAGTAATTGAAGAATGATCAACGAACATCTTCAGTATCCTGAAATCCTCAAAGAAGCTACACCAACACCAATTGTGCATCTTATCATGATTCCTCAATGAAAGCTCTGTCGGTAAAGCCATTAACAAGTTTCAATAAGGGTTGAATAGTGTGTATGATAATATCCAATTATCAAGCCAATACCAACTAACCAAAACATGCTTATGGAGCACATAACTCATGAAATCCAATATACTTTACTGATCCAAACATGCCGGAAGTGTCCAATAGATAATCTCTTTTGCCGGTAACACTAGATCTTATACCGGTAACCTATCTGTCGGTAACCATCCATATCAGTTAGTATAAGTTTGTCTGCCAGTAACAACTAGTGTTGACATCAATGACAAAACATCAATGCCACACATAGTCAATTCACCCATAATGCCAACAATCTCCCCCTTTGGTGGCATTGATGGCAACACTAGATGTGAAAAACATCTAAGTACCAAGAAATTCTAAACAAGTCTCCCCCTGTCAAAGACAACCAAAAATCAATAGCTCTCCCCTAGTGAATGATATCTTTGTAAGGCTCTAAACAAATCTCTCTCCCCAATGTATACAAATTTTCTTTTATTTTCACATCAATATCTCTCCCCCTTTGACATCAATGCCAGAAACCGGACAAAAATATCAAAGCATTGATATAAACCTCTAAATCTCAAAGCTAACTACTCCCCCTGAGTAGTAGCATCATTCATCAGTGCTGAAATGGATAATGTTTCTGATAATGCATACTAGACTGATGACAAACTTCATCAATCAAGTCTTTTCTGGAGGGGCAGAAACCCCTAACCTGTCTTTCAAGTATTCAAATGATTCCTTAGACAATGATTTAGTGAACATGTCTGTAATATGTTCTTTAGTGTTCACATAAACCAATTTGAATTCCTTTTCTTCTACCTTGTCCTTCAGAAAGTTATACTTTATTTAAATATGCTTAGTCTTAGAGTGAAATACCGGATTCTTGGACATGTCAAGGGCTGTAGAGTTATCACAGTAGATAACTACCGGTTCACTACAACTTACCCTGATATCCTTCAACATTTGCTTCATCCACAAAACTTGAGTGCAATTAGTTGTTGCTGCAACATACTCAACTTCTGCAGTAGATAAATAAATGCATGACTATTTTTTGCTTATCCTAAAACTAGTTTCTTTCCAAGAAAGAAAGCTCCCCTAGAAGTGCTTTTCCTATCACTAGTATCACCTGCCCAATCTGAGTCAGTATATGCACATAAAGTGAAATCATGGTTTCTGGAATACCATAAGCCATATTTTGTTGTTCCTTGCAAATACCAGAATAACCTCTTTACTGCACATTCATGATTTTCTTTAGGATTACTTTGATATCTTGAAACAATACTTACTGCATTCATAATATCAGGTCTAGTCCGAGTTAGATATAGTAGACCACCAATCATAGATTTATACCTTGTCAGATTTACTGGTGAAGAAGTATCCTTGATAGATAATTTCTCACTTGTAGCCATAGGACTACTTACCATTTTGGAATTTTCCATACCAAAATTTTTCAACAATTCCTTCAGATACTTAGTTTGATAGATGAAAATTCCTTTGTCAGTTTGAGTATTCTACAAACCTAAAAAAAATTTCATCTCACCAATCATGGACATTTCAAATTCATTTTTCATGTTGTTAGCAAATTCCATGCACAGTTTATCTTCTCCTCCAAAAATGATATCATCAACAAAGACTTCAATAATCAGAATATCATTATCTGTGATCTTATAATATATATTACTATCAGCACTTCCTTTAGTAAAACCAAGCTTCAAAAGATATTTATCCAATCTTGCATATCAAGCTCTATGAGCCTGTTTCAAACCATATAAAGCTTTCTTCAATCTGCAAACCATGTCTTTGTCATCTGTCACTGTAAATCCATCAGGTTTCTCAATGTAAACTTCTTCCTCAAGCTCACCATTCAATGTTGGCATTACAGTTAGAAAGATTGTTTGCATTTCAATATCAGGAGATTGCTAGCATTATAACAAACAAGGGGAGATTGTTGATATTAGTAAGAATATTGAGAAGGTTGTTGAAGATTATTGATATAACTAAAGAAGGATGATAACTATCTTTATAACATCATTTTGTCATTGATGTCAAGAGATTGATTATCTGATTCAGTATGATGTTGCCATATCTTGAGAAGATTGATCAGAAGAGAATTAAGATGTCGGTAAAAGACACAAAAAGAATGTGATGAATAAAGGGAGGAATAAGTTATTCAATGGGCATCTATTACTGAGTTAGTCAATGATGAGATTATGATGTTTAGATTGTTTTGATATTCTACATATGTTGTTAATTGTAAGGTTTATACTATACTATGTTACTAAGCAAAGAACCTAGTCGATAAACCCTAAGGAACCTAGTCGGTAAACCCTAAGGTTATCGATATCAGTTAATGAAGGCGAAATGTCTACCGAGTAAAGTTTAGTATTTACCGAGTTGCAACCGAGTTATGATAGTGCGCATGGGATGGATAAAAGCATTATTTAATGAACAACAATGATTAGCTGGAGATGTATAAATGATTAGAATGTCATGCATGAAGTTTGTAAAGGATCTATGGCAAAGGAAAATTGGCAGGAAGATCTACAATGTAGATTGAACCAAATAACCTTGTGCAAGTTCCAAGAAAGTACTGCAAGTCTCGAGGTGAGATAAAACATTTTTAGATCGAAGGATATATTGAACTTGGTCAAGTTTGAAGATTTGATGGCTAAGATTGATCATGGGAAATGTGATCAAGGAGATTAAGCAGTTAGCAATTATTTATAAATAAGAATTTATTGATAAACAATGTATGCAGGCAAGTGTATGCACAGGGATGCTACATAGTGATTACCAAGCACAAAAGCTTGAAGACCTGTTTGAATAACAGAGTAGGAAGCCCAACAAAGGGACAAGATAAGTCCTATGACTAGATTGTTTTGAGCATATAATAATTTTCTCTAGCATTTTAGATGTGAAGTTGCAGATAGATTTGTATTACTGTTATTTTATAAGTGACAGAAAATCTCTTAATCGAGTGGACTTAACAGTCTTATATGTAAACCCTCTAGCAAGGTGACATTCTGATTGAGTGTTTGAAATCCTTTAACTAGGTCACTTCTAACAAGGTGAAGATCCTAACAGATCTGAGGGAAATCCCTTAACCGGGTCACATCTAGCAATGTGTTTGTAATCTTTAACAAGATTTTCTTTTAACCGAGCATACTCTAGAAGAGTATATTTCTTAGTGGGTCCAAAATCCCACAGTGGTTTTTCCCTATCTGGGTTTCCACGTTAAATCTGGTGTTATGAGTGTTATGATGATTTTATGCTTGTGAGTTTGCATGTTTGACATTTTTGGTTATATTTCTAAAGTATAAGTTACCGAGGTTGAATCTATTGTTTTTATGGAAGTTTAAGTTTGTATGATTCACCCCCACTCTCATCTTGTTAGCTATTGGCATTTGTACTTACATTAAGTATCAGAACTATCATTCAAAAATGCACATTTTAGATCCATTTGATAAACCTTGTAGTTCTTATAAGTTGCATAGGCAAGAAATAGTCTAACAACTTCAATTCTAGCTATAGGTGCAAATGTCTCACCATAATCAATTCCTTCCATTTGAGAATATCCTTTACAAAGCAATCTAGCCTTGTTCCTTATAACTTTACCATCCTCATTCAGTTTTTTTCTAAAATCCCATTTAGTTCCAATAACATTCTTATTTTTAGGCTGAGAAACTAAAGACCAAGTATCATTCTTCTCTATTTGATCTAATTCATCTTCCATAACCTTTAACCAATGTTTATCCTTACAAGCTTCAATAAAACTTGCCAGATCAACTTGAGAAATAAGACATACCTCCTCATTTGCAAGTTTTCTTCTTGTCATTACTCCCTTGTTCCTATCTCCAATAATTTGATCTTTAGAATGATTTAATCTTACATACCTTGGAGTCTTTTGAACTTTAGGTTCACCACTCTGATCATCAGTCACAGTTGAATTTTTTGATTGTGTCAGTGTAACTGTTTTAGCTTCCTGTACTAGTTGAGGCATTGCTGGTTCAGTTATGATCATTTCCACTGTTGGATCCCTGTCATATGATATAGAATGATTTCTATATTGTTCATCCACTTTCACATTAGCACTTTCCATAATCTTTTGCAATCTTTTGTTATAACATCTATATGCTTTGCTCTAAGTTGAATAACCAAAAAATATCCCTTCATCACATCAAGGGTCAAACTTTCCAATTGAATTATCTCTTTTGATATAGCATTTACTTCCAAAAATTCTAAAATACTTAACAATAGGTGAATGTCCAAACCATAGTTCATAAGGGGTCTTACTATTTTCACCTTTAATGTGAACTTTGTTCAGTGTGTAGACTGTTGTACTCACTGCTTCTCTCTAGGAGATATGAGGCAATTTGGCTTCCATCATCATAGATCTAGTTGCATCTAAAATAGTTATGTTCTTTCTTTCAACTACCCCATTTTGCTAAGGAGTCCTAGGTGAAGATAGTTGTCTTCTAATTCCATTTGTCTCACAATAACTATTCATTTCATGAGAAGTGAAATCACCACCATGATCTGATCTTAGACATTTGATTTTCAATCCAGTTTCTGTTTCTACCTTTTCTTTAAAGATGTTGAATTTCTCAAAAGCTTCAGACTTCTCCCTCAGAAAAGTCACCCATGTCATTCTAGAATATTCATCAATAACAACATGAAATACCTATCACCTTGAAAGCTTCTAGTCCTTGTTGGACCACATAAGTTAGTGTGAATCAAACCAAGTACATCATTATATTTATCATGTATTCTTTTAAAATAACTTCTGACTTGCTTATCCAATTGACATTCCTTACATACTAGATTATGAGGCTTCATAATCTTGGGTATATCTCTGACTGCCTTAGTTGAACTGATCTTAACAATACAATCAAAATTAACATGACACAAACTCTTATGCCATAGCCAACTCTCATCAATATGAGCAATCAAACATGTCTTATTACTAGTGTTCAAGTGAAAGATAGTACTTCCTGTTTGAATACCGGTTGCAATCTCTAAACCATTTGTGTTAATGTTTTTTCATTTTCTATCTTTAAACTAAAGTTGAAAACCCTTATGAGCTAATTGACCAACACTCAAAATATTATGACTTAAACCTTCTACATAATAGACATTATCAATGTTCTGCTTTCCATCCAAAGAAATAATACCTCTACCTTTGTTCATACATGCCTTGTCATCTCCAAATCTGACTTGACCACCATTATATTCTTGTAGGGACATAAATTTCCTTTTATCTCCAGTCATATGATGTGAGAATCCACTATCGATTATCCATTCATCCTTATCTTCAAATTTTGCTGGCAGGGCCTTCTCTTGATTTTTGATAGCCAGTTCTAGTTCATCTTCCTTCAAAGCATAAAACACCTATTCCTTTCCATTTCTAGATTGACTAGCTGAGTCTTCTATTGATTCATCTCCACAGTCATCAGTTACTCCTTCCTCATCTTCTATGTAGCAATGTTTGTTTTCCTTGAATCTATATTTGTTTGGGTTAGGCTTGAAAGTTTTCTTAACTCTTTCCTCAAACATTGCATTCCTTTCAAGACATCTAGATGTAAAATGACCAATCTTATTACATGCAAAATATTTAAAAGGTGTTTTTCCTTCATACTTACTTCTAGTTGGACCTTTAGGTACTCTTCTAGCAAATAAGGCTTCAAGTTGTTCAAGATCTTCATCTTCTTTCCTCATGTCTTCCAAAAAAATTTCATATAGGGCTCTCCAATCACTTTTGTCAGTAAATATTGATGATGATGCATGAAAAGAAGGTTCAGACTTTACAATTCCAGAAGATCCAAATTCTTCAAGCTCAAAAGCAGATGATTTCCCAATCAGAATGTCTCTATTAGCTGAAGTGTTTGCCATTGTTCTTAACTCATTAATTGCAGTTGCCTTCATCTTGTAAACTGGTGGAAGGGCTCTCAAGACTTTGGAAACTATTTTATCTTCACTTAGAAATCCTCCACAACATTGAATTCCCATAACAATCTCATTTACTCTTTCCATAAACACAACAATTATTTCATTTTCTTCCATTTTCAAGTTTTCATACCTTACCCAGTAACCATCAAGTTTAGCAATTTTGAAAGTAGGGTCACCTTCATTCAAAGTTTTCAATTTGTCCCATATAACCTTAGACAATGATTTTTCAGTCAATCCCATAATCTCTTGATCAGTAAGTGCACACAAGAGGGATTCTCCAACTCTGCAATCATTTTCAATATTCTTGTCCAAGTCTACAGGAGTGGGATTGCCAGATGTCGGATCATAAGGTGTGTATCCTTTCTTAGTAATCTCCCAAATATCCTTACCAAGACATCTAAGATGAGTCTCCATTTGAATTTTCCATATCCCATAGTTTGTTCAATCAATCTTAGGGATTTCTCTTCTGAAAATAGCTGCTAGTGGATTAGAAGTGTTAGCTACCATAGGATCTACCTCAAGAGGTTAAGCTTCTGCAAAAGAGGACCAAAGCTCTGATACCAAATGTTAGGATAACCAGTGAACACTTGAGATGGGGGGTGAATCAATTCTTAATAGATTATAACTTTTAATCCATAATATAACCTTAAACAAATCAAGTACCAATAAAGCACAAACAGATGCCGGTAGAAATAGATACTGGTAAACAATGCACGTTAACAATTAACCAGATAATCAATCCAAAGAAACCATACAACATAACACCATGATTTGTAGGTGGAAAATATGGAAAGGGAAAAACCACGGTGGGAAGCCTACCCACAATAAGATGATACTTCAGTAGAAAGTATGTGTTACAATAAAGGGCTTGCACTTGCAGGAAGGTACACTGCCTAGATCGTACTACTCCATATAAAAAGAGTCTCATTGACTACAAAGAGGCTACAACCTTCTCAAGATAAATGGAAAACAATACAATAGAGTGAACTATTGGAAATAGCATCTACTATGCCTGATTACAGTCCTAGTTAAGCTCAATGTCAGAGGACTAAATCCTCTTTTGAAACCAAACCGATCACAAATGATCGATCAACTCCTTTTCTTGATGATATTACAATATTCGCACATTAAATTCCTTGACCATGACCCTTCCAATACTTTACAAATATTTTCTACCTCTTATTTATACAAACCCTAAGGCCTAAACCAATTAGGTCGGCCACCTAAAGATATTACAATAATATCATTACATAATTCCTTATTACAATGATATGCCATGTTGGCTTAAGATCAAAACAATAAAAACAAATCCATAAGACATCTCGAATCATCCAGGTAATGTATAGAGTACATGCTAGCATAATACTGGTCCATAACCTAGATAGGTACCAGACCTATTCCGGGTCCATCACCCAAAGTAATGTCTTCAAGCAATTGAAGCATGATCAATGAACATCTTCAGTATCCTGAAATCCTCGCAGAAGTTGCACCAACACCAATTGTGCATCCTGTCATAATTCCTCAATGAAAGCTCTGCCAGTAAAGCCATAAACCAATGTTGGTAAGGGTTTAATAGTGTGTATGATAACATCCAATTATCAAGCCATTACCAACTTACCAAAACATGCTTATGGAGCATAGAACTCATGATCCAAACATACCAAAAGTGTCCAATAGATAATCTCTTTTTTTGGTAACACTAGATCTTATACTAGTAACCTGTCGGTCAGTAACCATCCATATCATTCAGTGTAAGTCTATCTATTGGTAACAACTAGTCTTGACATCAATGAAAAAACATCAATGCCACACATAATCAATTCACCCATAATGCCAACAGTTTCATATTCCCAATGTGTTGGCAAAAGTAGGATTAGGTTCTAGTCACCCGATCTTGCTTTTCTCGTCCCCACACTACCTAAAACTAGTAAACAACCAAAAAAATCCAGTGTTGCCATCAATGAAAAAAGATCAATGCAACACATATTCAATTCCTCCAAATTGCCAACAACTTTTGGAGTTACATCAGGTAAGCTCTTAGGGTATACATATATGTCCATGACATAGAAGTTGATCCATCGAAAGTACAAGATATAATAGAAATGGAATGTCCAAAGAATATCAATCAATTGCATTCTCTGCAAAGGAGATTGCAATCAATCAGAAGATTTATATCTCAGTTAGTTGATCGGTGTCATCCATTTACCCACTTGTTACATAAAAATGTTCCATTCAGATGAGATGCCAAATGTGAAGAAGATTTCACACAAATCAAGGAATATCTTGTCGATCCACTAGTGCTAGCATCACCAATTAAAGGAAAACCATTATTGCTTTACATCTCGGCTATAGATCTATCATTAGGAGCTCTCCTAGCACAACATGACAATGAAGGGAAAAAAAGATAAATATATTATAACAGTAGGACCCTGGTTGGTTATGAGATAAACTATACAACAATGGACAAAACATGCTTGGTAGTGGTATTCACAACTTAAATGTTGCGAGATTATATGCTCACACACTCTATTAGGTTGATTGCAAAAATTGACCCTCTAAAATATCTTCTCACCAAGGTAACATTTATAGGATGACTAGTTAAATGAGTCATGGTGTTGAGTGAGTTTGATATTGAATATGTTGATCAAAAAATATATAAAAGGACAAGTGATTACAGATCAACTAGCTTAAGCACCCTTGCATGATGATGCATCTTTAGATATTGAGTTTCTTGATGCAAATGTTCTCATTATCAACACAAAGGCTTCATAGTTATTTTTTTATGGCTCCTACACATAGCATGGATCAGGTGTAAGGATCTTGTTGATAACGCCTCATGGTCACTCCATTCCAAAATCATATAGATTGTGGTTTCCATGTACAAACAATACTATAGAGTATGAGGTGCTTGTCACTGGGATTAATATGGCTATTGAATGGAATGCCAACGAATTGCATATCTATGGTGATTCATAACTAATTATCAACCTGATAAATGATGAATATCAAACCAAGGATAATAAATTGATGCCTTAAAAGAAAGTAGTTGAATATTTCAAGAAATATGTTACTAAAATCACATTTATTTAGATATGAAGGAATGAGAATAAAGCAATAGATACCATGGCTACAATAGTATCTCTTATACAAACTCAAGAGAATCAAGAACATTATGAATTCCTAGTGGAAGAAATCTTTTATCTTGACCTTGATTCCCATAATGTTCAAATTGTCTGCAATATATTTGGAACTGATGCCTCACTATATAGCCAAAATTATTTGTACTTAAAAGACAATATCCCTCCCCCAAACCTATCCCAAAATCAGAAGAGAAACTTTATCTGTCAATCAGGCCGTTATACCATTATTGCAGATATCCTTTATAGACGAGGTCTAGATAACACTCTCTTAAGGTGTCTTGAATGGGAGGAATCCAAAAAAGCTCTATACAAAGTCCATGAAGGTATTTGTGGCACACACTCAAGTGGTCTTACATGGGCCAAGAAACTCATTCGATTGGGGTATTATTGGCCCACTCTGGAAAGAGATTCCTTTGCATATGCCTAAAAGTGCAAACAATGTCAGATTCATAGTAATCTTATCCATGCATCGGCACAATAATTGCATCCTTTGACAAGATCATGATCGTTTTCTCAATGGGGACTAGACCTAGTGGGAAAGATTAATTTTTTATCTTCAAATGGACACAAGTTCATTTTTACTAGAATTGAGTACTTCACTAAATTGATTGAAGTAGTGCCTTTAACAACAGTGACATGAAAACAAATTGCATCTTTTATCCTTAATTACATCATCTGTCGCTATGACATTCCCATCTCTATTGTCACTGATAATGGAAAACCATTTAAAAATAAAGATGTGCAAGAACTATGTGAGTGATTCCAAATCCAATATAGGTTCTCAACACCATACTATCCACAAGGGAATGGTCAAGCTGAGGCATCCAATAAGACAATTCTAAAAATATTGAAGAAAATAGTTAATGACGTTGGTAGGGACTAGCATGTTTAGTTGAATCCTTCTCTATGGGATTATCGCACTAGCATTTGTACACCAACTGGAGCTACACCATATTGTCTTGTGTATGGATTAGAAGGAATATTACCAATAGAAGTAGAGATACCTTCTCTATGTGTGTCACTAAAGGGACTCATCCCAGACGAGAAACAAAGAGTATCAAGGTTGAAAGAACTTGAATTGCTACATGAGCATTGCCAAAATACTTAAAATAATTTAAAAGAATATCAACAAAGAATGGCAAGAAGCTATAATCACAAAGTTAAGCCCAAAGTATTTTAGTTCAGAGATCTTGTTCTAATGGAAAATCCACACAACCAACAAGACAAAGAGAAAAAGGGAAAGTTTGAACCAAACTGTTCAGGTCCTTATATCATAGTAGTTGCATATGGATCCAGAGCTTATAGGTTATCTACACCGGAGAGAGAATGGTTTGAAGAGCCAATCAATACCATGCACTTGAAAAAGTTCTATGTTTGAAGTAGCAAAATATCTAAAAAGTGAAAAGCCAAAAACCCATAAAAAGTAGAAAAGAGGAATATACAAAAATAGTGAAATCAACGAAAGTAGTGAAGAAAATCAAATAAAAGAAAAAAAACAATTAAAAAAGATGGTGAAAACCTGGCAAATAGGCACTATCTACCTACTAGCTCTTCTATCTATGAGTTCAGATTTTCTTTTTGTTTCCACCTATCCATCTCATCTTTGTATAATCATACTAAGGCCTTTTTGTACATAGTCAGGTGTGGCTATCTCACCATGTTTTAATCATCATTGTATATCCATAATAAAGTTTGTTTCTAAGGTAGGGGCAAAATCTTAAACTTAGCTGGGGGCAAGGTTGAAAACTTGAAAAATACAAAAGCATCGAAAAACCTAGAAAAACCAAAAATAATTTGGATTTTGAAAATAGACAACAAGCACTAAGACAACAAAGAAAAGAAAAATCAAGATAGAATTATATATCAACAATCATTAATCAAGATGATTATATCTATTTTGACTAAGATAACATACATATGACATGCATGATTCAATGTTTGTATCTTGATTTTTGTTAATCATGTTGTCGACATTTGGCATAACTGATGCAGATCGGGTGATGTAGTTGAAGTTGGATGACTACATCGGTAAGGGATAGAAGTCTATTTGTGATGAAGAGATTGAGATTCTATGAATAGATGACATGATCAGTTATTTGTGCTGTCATTGATGGCAACCTATGTTAATTAATGTTTGATGATGGTTACAGATGAAATTTGATGTTTGGTAAGTGATTTGGTCTACCGGATTTAGAATTTGTAAGTATGATAGGGTTTACCGACAGGAATGAGAATTAGGACTTCAACCAGTAAAAGAAAAGATTTGATTAAATCGCTAAATCGGTGATGGTTGAATACTTGTGCTTTGAGACATAAGCTTTTATGATGGATTAGTGTATGTGACTAGAACCGCATCCTATGTTGATTACCAGAAGGCATGTTTTGAATTTCTAATGGAGTTGTGCTATAGTTTTAGGACCAACGATGAATTCACTCAACCGAAAATGATTTTTGATATGACGGTGATTGGTGGTGAGTCTACATGAAGTTGGTGTTAGGATTACCAAAGATACTAAGAGGGGGGGTGAATTTGTATCTGATCGGTATAATAATTTTCTTGAATTTATAACATGAAAAGCATATCAAAATTGTGTACCGGTAAACCAAAAATAATGCAATAAATAAGAATAGAAACCACAACATAAGAGACACACCATAACACAATATTTTAATGAGGAAACCTGGTGTGGGAAAAACCTTGGTGGGATTTATGACCCACAATATTCACTTACTAGCCAATAAGAGAATATTACTACTTACAATAGGGGCCTGCACATGCAGGAAGACCAACTGCCTAGAGCTCACTGCTCAATTACAAAAGAAGTCACACTGACTTACAAAATGGATTATACTAATCCAATGTCTTGTACTATGTCAGATCAACATCTACTATGCCAGATTCAGTACTGGTTTAAGCTCTATTATACACATAAACCCTTATCCCAATAATTCGCACATTAGGTCTGCTATATTCTTTTCATAATTCACCTTCTAAATGATCTACAATGATCTCATACATATATGAGTCATATTACAATTCACAAAGTCATCTTACAAAAGATTTTATAATTCATTATAAAATACATTTAAACAAAATTCCTATCGGCCATGGTGCCGGTGATCAATCTTTTTGGTGTTGGTGATCTGTATGTCGGTGTAGAGTTTGCCGGTGTTGGTGCATATGTCTGCCTGCCAGTATCACATGATTGTAAGGTTACCATCAATGACAATACCTTCAATCACCTACAATTTCGCATTGGAGTGTACATTTGCCAACAATCTCCCCCTTTGGCATTGATGGCAACACTCATGAGAAAAATCAAAAAGTGTCCAAAAAAATGATGTCCAAAAAGAATTTCTTACCAAAACTATATTGTCAACAATCCTTGCTCCCCCTGAGCTAATGATGTCCTATTCTGATCATTTTTCTCATCTCACTACTCCCCCTTTGACATCAATGATAAAGGTTGTCATTTGTTGTCAGTGGAGTATGTTTCCTGCATGGATCCTTGTATCCTGTGGGTTACAATCTGAAAGAGTTCTGCCAATACCAAATTTAGACTCTCAGTGAACTTTTCACTATCTTTCAATGGAGTCTCTTTCCTTTGAATAGTACCGGTGAGGTGATGCATTTGTTCCTCCAGTGTCTTCAGTCCTTGAACAAGTGCCTCAAATATCTCTTTACTCAAAGAGATGAGGTACTCCAATTTGGGGCTGAGTTTGCATTTAAGGTCTTTTGCCTTCCCTTTTATTTTGTCTTTTTCATTTTCAAATTTCTCAAGTTTTTCTTCAAGACTGTGTATCTTTTGCTCTATAACTGATATTGGTTCAGATGAACCAATGAGGTTATCAGCTATATTGTCAATCTCCTTTTGTACCTTACTTATTTCCTTGTCTATATCTGTTGTCAGAATATTTGTCTTGCATGTATCTCTATAGAGTTCCTTAAACTCTATTATTGTTTTGTTTAGTGCCCGTAAAAGGGTGCCAATGTGTCCCATGCACTTCTTTATTGTTTCATCAAAGAATTTCTCTTTCTCTTTATTCATTTTCTCCTTAATTGTGTCCTTATTTATTTGATCAATTGTCAAAATGTTGCCTGTGATGTATTTAGACAATGTGTCTAGTTGACCTAAAGAACCTTTCTTATCCACAATGCACTTGGGTTCACTACACTCTGTGATTTTCTTTATTGAGTCCAATAAGACCTCTGTTACATTTGTAGGCTGGAATTCTACTATAGAAGTACCAGATGTCTATCCAATTGTTTTTACAATTTCCATGCTGCCGGTTGTAGTAATAACCTTGCTTTCCTCTTTCTCAAGAGGATCTGTTTGGGTATGCATTTCTATCAGCAAAGGTTTTGGTTTTTTAGTTTTTGTCGGTGGCATTGTCTTAGTTTGAACCTGTACATCAACCTATTTCTGTTCCAGTGCCTCAAATGGTTTCTCTGAGCTCTCAACTATCAGTTTCTCACATGTAGTCTCTGAATGTACTTCCAGTTTCTGTGTATTTGCCTATGCACTATTCATTTCTTGTTTCTCTGATTGTTTCTCAGTAGAGTCCTCTGTCGGTTTCTCTATCTTTGTGCTAACATTGATTTCCACATCTGTAACCGGTGACTCAGTAGCCACATCTTTCTTCTTATCTTCAGTGGTTTCTTTATCTACCACAATGTTCACCTCTTGTGTATTAATATTCATGGTATACAAAACTTTAGACTCAGGATTTGTATCCTCTAGAGGAATCTCCATACTCTCAGTAATGGGTTGAGTGTCAACTATTTCTACTGGTGGAGTATCAAAAGGAGGTGGGGGTAAGTTGTCAGTTATCTTAAGGTTCAGAGGTCCACCTTCCTCTCCTTTCCCCGTATCCCTATCTTTTTGATATGCTCTAATAGTCTTGGGTCTTTTGAGTTCTTCCTGTTTCTCCTTTTCAACAAAGAATATGTCCTATTGGTCTGCAGTCTCTTCTAAAATTTCATTCATTCTCCATGTCATTAGTACTACATGTCAGTGATCGGTTGAGAATGCAATCTGGTTGGCCTCACTGATTAATTGATCAATTTCTTTTGGTGAGTTCATTGGGTGAACTACAAGTAATTTTTAAATTTTTATTTTCTTGTCTAGCTCGACAATAGCTACCCTTCTAGCTTCAAGTCTTCTGTAAAGATCAATGGGTATTTCATCAACAATTTCCATCAAAAATTTCTTGTAAATATCCAAGTGTAAAATTACACTATTTTCTATGCTTTCTCTGTCATCAATGGAAAGTGTATTGTATAGTTTGCTAATGTTCTTCAACTTTCCATCCTCTATTATTTCACTAAGGAGCCTATCTAGTGGAGCAATGTCTTGTTTTACCTTTTTCTTCTTAGGTGTCAACTTCCTTGTTGGAGGCCTCACTGCCTGTTGCTTTTGTCTAGTTCTCCTGGTTGTGGGTGAGGGTACTAGTGAGGGTTTTCTTTTCCTTTCTACCCTTTTGAATACTATCAGTATATCACTCTTAGTAGAAGTTCCAATTGGTGAAATATGAGCTTTCAGTTGAAGTCCTTCCAACTCACTTTCCTTGATACCAGTTTGTTTCAAAACATCTTCCTTAATTGCCTTTGCCTGTCGAGTTCCCTTCTTCACAGTTTGTTCAACTTTCTTTACCCTTTTCCTTGACTAAATTCCACTTTTAATTGTTTCTGAATTTCCAAAGACTTTCTCAGTGGGTTCCTTTGGTGCTTCAAGGAGGGCTTTTGCATAAGTTTCTATGATGTTATCATCTATTTCATAGCCCATTTTAGCTACCTAAATAGTCCTAGGGACAACCGCTTCCATCCAAATTTCATCTTTCTTAATTACAAAATATATTTCCTTTTGATATTTATCCACAATTGCCTGTGACAGTCTTGTTCTAGTCTTCATTCGAGCTTTTAGTGCCTAAAATTGTTCATTTATGTTTTTCTCCCTATTATCTCCCATGTTGTTTAGTGTATCCAAAAGTCGCTTTCCTACCGGTATGTCAAAACCAAAATCTCTCCGACTAATACTGGGTACTTGTTTAGTAATATACAACATTAAACATACAAGTAAATTTCCAAATCTAAAAGTTCCTTTCTTATCTCCCTTTATCTTCTTCAAATTGTCTATTAATTCATCTTTGAGCCATTCACACACATCTATTCTAGCATTGTTGTTAACCATATCATATGCACTTTTGATACATATGCTTGATATTGAGTTTAACCTATTTGCATGTGTAGCCTTGTAGCCTAAAATCATACTAACAAATCTGACATTGATATCCTTCACATCATTTACCCTTAGAGACCTTTTGTCAAATGTTGCGTTGGTTAGGTCTATTACTGTGTCATTGGAGACCTTTTTAGTTCTGTCAAGCTTCCTATCGGTGGAAGGTAACCTTGTTATTGTCTTTACTGCTTCTTTGGTGATCTTATGAATTGAATCTAACCAAAATAATTTGCCATGCACTATGCTTAGCACAATCCTTATAATATCCTTGGGAAAATCCGGGATACTAAGGATTTCAGTAAAACCTAGGGTTTCCACTATCTTATGTTCCGGTTTGATATTTCTAGATTCATCACAAATCATAGTCCGATACATGTTCTTGATTTCATCATCTCCTAATTTCTTTATATGACAATGTATGTATATCCTAGGGTCTTCAACATATACTACTCCCTTAGGAATTTGAGAAAATGCACGTATGGTATCATCTTTCTTCACAATTTCAGGAACAAGCTTGAATATGGGTCTAGGGCACTTGATAACTTCAATCACAGTAGGGTTTGCAATAAATTTAGAAGTGGAGGAGGAAGCCATAGTTATAAATACCTCAATCTGCCTTTAGGATGAGTGCTTGGATGAACTGCTTCACTTCTTCGCTAAGGATGCCTTCGCTCGGGAATTTTTGCACTCTCAAAAATTTGAATGCTTGGTGAATGAAAAAGGAGCCAAAACACTTGCTTTATAATGTTATTTTCTCCAACTACCACATTTAATGCTTGTTGGTTAAGTCACAACTTAACTCATCTACCGGTAAAGAAGTAATTTCAACTTCTCACCATTAACCGAGGGTATGTTAGCATGTTTTTTTATAAGTTTGGTGCTAAACCCCCAAAGGATTTTCCTTCAGTTAGATGAAGAGTCTCTTGCCAGTGGAGTGATACTCTGTTCTACCAGTGGAGGAGTATTCCCATCAACATTCTGATCTGACTTTCTAATCCTTTGTTTTGAGAATTCTTGCTTTACCTCTTCAACTTTTTCTTTACCTTTCAAACTAGGACCTTTGTTATTTGTCAGTGGTGTCTTTCTTCTACAAAATTTTGCAATATGTCCAATCTTGTTACAAGCATAACAAGTCACATTTTTTTCTAAATAGCTTTCCCATATCCTATGCCCATATGTGTTCTGCATTAATTAGATAGATGTCCAAATCTTCTACAAACATAACATTTTACATTCATTCTGTAGTTTTCTAAATTATGACCAGTTTTGTTGCATTTAGAATATTGATCGATGGTTGTATTAGTGTTCTGATAATTTCTAGATCTACACTGATTTTCTCTATGACCATACTTGTTATAGTTAAAGCATTTCCCATTGAATTTGTAAGCATTAGGTTGTCTTATCGGTTTACTATGATCATGATTGTTTGCAGTACCAGAGCTTTCACCAACTTCAAAGCCAAGGCCATTTGTATCACCATTAGGTTTCTGATTCTTCAGTATGTCAACAAGTTCTTCTAAACTTTTTGGGAATTTCTCCTTGTGTTGATTTGCAGCAGTCAGTTCATTCTCCAACCTTTCTTTCTATCTCATGAGTTCAGTTTTGTCATTTTGTGTATGCATCAAATCTGTCTTCAACATATCATTTTCATGACTGAGTCTTGTGTTTTCATTTCCAGCATCATTTAGTCTTCTAGCCAAATCATCTTAATTCTTCTTTCTATCTTCAATTTCTTTACAAAATCTCATAGTCATATCTTGCATCTCATTCTTCATTGTACAGTTATCTTGTCTTAGTTTGTTCACCAGATCATTAAGAGTTTCCTTTTCATCTTCATCATTCTGCATCTTTTCACAAAGTTCTCTTCTTTTATATCTTGCTATAGTGAAATTTTCTTGAAGTCCTCGAATGATATCTTGTGCAGCCTTTAGATCATCTTCAAGTTTGATATTCTTTACTTTTTTTGCATCATAGTCTGAAAGAGTTGTTTCCAATTGCTTTCTCAAATTTTTCATCTCTACCGGTGTCAAGATCTTCCTCAAGCTGTTAGGATTTTGAAAATAGAGGACCAAGCTCTGATACCAATTGTTAGGATTCCCAAAGATGCTGAGAGGGGGGGTGAATGAGTATTTGACCAATATAATAATTTTCTTGAATTTATAACATGAAAAGCGTATCAAAACTGTGTATCCATAAACCAAAAATAATGCAATAAATAAGAATAGCAACCACAACATAAGAGACACACCATAACACAATATTTTAATGAGGAAACCCGATGTGGGAAAAACCTTGGTGGGATTTGTGACCCACAATATTCACTTACTGGCCAATAAGAGAATATTACTGCTTACAATAGGGGCCTGCACATGCAAGAAGGCCAACTGCCTAGAGTTCACTGCTCAATTACAAAAGAAGTCACACTAACTTACAGAATGGATTATAATAATCCAATGTCTTGTATTGGTTCAGATCAGCATCTACTATGCCAGATTCAGTACTAGTTTAAGCTCCGTTATATACATAAACCCTTATCCTAATAATTCATACATTAGGTCTACTATATTCTTTTCATACTTCGCCTTCTAAATGATCTACAATGATCTCATACATATATGAGTCATATTACAATTCTCCAAGTCAGCTTACAAAAGATTTTACAATTAATTATAAAATACTTTTAAACAAAATTCCCGTCGGCCATGGTAGCGGTGATCAATCTTTTTGGTGTCGGTGATATGTATGCCAGTGTAGAGTTCGCTAGTGTCGATGCCTATGTCTACCTGCTGATATCACATGATTGTAAGGTTGCCATCAATGAAAATACCTTCAATCACCTACAATTTCTCATTGGAGTGTGCATTTGCCAACAATTGGTAACATGACACAACCCACGTGAAAGATTTAATTATTGTTTTGGTACGATTCAAAGAAGTTTTTCTTGGGAATCAGTGAAAGGCTTAGTAGAGTTTTTTGAGGATACAGATTAGATTTTTGTGATGGTTTATGATCAACCAATGATTGATATTGCATTTTAATTTTTTGTAATGATCTGTATAACAATCTATGATAATCTCTTGTGATTTGAATTATAAATTCAAGATGTAATTAGGTTTTCTGATCGACCTAGTTGAGATGGCTATTTAGGTTGACACAGTTGATGTTTTATGTGTCGATGGCATTAGGAGAATGAGTTAAGTCGACTTAGAGAAGATAGAAATCTTCCTAAGTGCTATAGACTATGAAGCATAACTGGATCTGATTTAGCAAGGTGAAAGTGCAAACTAACAGATCATTTTTAACTGTTGTTCCCTAATAGTTACAACAACATAAATCCCTTAACCGGGTAGGTCCTAACAGGACTTTTCCATCTAAGTACCCTAACAAGAATCTCACAAAAGAGTGTTTAAATACTCTAACCAGGTTGATCCTAATAGATCATTAATCTCCTAGCTTGAGTGATAGGGAAATCCCTTAATGGGGTGACTCCTAACAGGGTCTACTCCTAACCGGGTGTATTGTAAGCTCCTAATAGGGCTAACCTCCTAACATGGTGTACTTCAAAAGAATAAAAATTATTGTGGGTACCAATCCCCATTGTGGTTTTTCCCATCTAGTTTTCCACATCAAAAATTTTGGTGTTCATGTTTGGAATATCATTTCATAGTGTCTATGATTTCATGCATTACTTTTTATTACCAATTATGATATGTTTACTGTTGTTTATCATAAATATATAAGTGGTTACCGATAATGTTAATGAATTGATAGATGAAGTATTTTGATCTGATAATAAGTCAGTATGAGTATGTGTTGATCAGATATCTAGTTGGTGAATATTCTGATTAATAAGATTGCACAAGTGGGTAAAAAGTATATGAGATCTGATAAAGGGATAGATTCATACATTAAATGATTTTAGATCTATTGTAAATAGTATTTTGATTTGAAGTTAGAAATTATGCTAATATTGATTCACCCCCCTCTTAGTATTATCCAAATCCTCCTAGGGTTAACAATTGGTATCGAAGTTGTGGTTCTCTTTATGCTAAAAAGATTAACTGTTTGAGGAAAAGATTTTGAGGAAGACAAGATGACGAAGAAAGAGGGTCAGAAATTCAACAAGGATAATTATAATATTTGGAAAGACAAAATGAAGATATATCTCAAAGTTATTGGCACTCAATACTAGAAACATGTTGAAACAACATATGTGGCTCCTACTACTGCTCCCTTGACACCAGATGAACTTAAAAATCAGCAGGAGAACATGCAAGCCCTTGAAGCTATTGTAAGTACTTTATCTAATTTTGAATATATTGATATTCAAGGATTGGAGACTACACATGAGGTTTGGGAAAAATTAGATACAATTCATGGAGGAGATGAGCATGTACAAAGAGCAAAAGAGGAAAGCTTGAGAGGAAACTTTGATGATATGAAAATGCAAGGAGAAAATATTGCACTGTATGGTCAGAGAATTAAAGAAGTTATTGGTGGTATAAAAGGTACTGGTGGTAAAATTGATGATGATGTGGTGGTAAGTAAAATGCTCAGAACTCTTCAACCTCAATATGCTATTAGAGTATCAACAATCCAAGAACTAAGATCCATTTCAAAGGATAAGGTAATTGTTTACTCTTTGATTGGTAAGATTACAACCTCTGAGTTAAATAGTTTTGACAATAGTATGGTGAAACCTACTGAATATAGTTTTAAAGCTTCTATTATGAGTTCATCTGCTAGAAAAGGAGAGAATGTGTGTCAAAGTCATGAGTGCAGATCTAGTCATGGGGGTAACTGAGAAAGTAAAGATAATGAAGATAAAGTAATGGAACTTGAAGCACTACTAGCCAAGATATTTTCAAGAGTTTCTCTTGTAGTAAGATAGGTCATATTGCTACTAACTACCCTAACATCGATAAGAAAGATAAGTTCAAGAAATCCAAATGGAAAGGCAGATAACAATGTTATGTTGCAGTAGATGAAGGTGTGACTGATGAAGAATCTAAAGATTAATATGACAATGAAGAGATTATGTTTGTAGCTATAAAGGGGGAATTGTCTGATGAGAAGGAACTAGTTTCTCATGTAGAAAATAGTAATGAATGGATTATAGACAGTAGTTGTTCACACCATATGACCAGAGATAAGAGTAAGTTCCTAACTCTTAATGAATTTGATGGAGGTGTTATTAGATTTGGAAATGACTCTCTGTGCATGGTGAAAGGTAAATTTTCTATTTATTTGAATAGGGAGAATAATAATGATGATGTATTTTGGGTTGATGGTCTGAAACATAATCTGTTAAGTGTTGGACAACTAAATGATAAAGGTTATTTGCTTGAGTTTAGTGGTGGAATTTGCAGAATTCATGGAGGAAATGGTGAACTGATTGGAAAAAAAACAAGAGGTAAATTATGTCATTTAAATGCTAATGTCAATAGTTGTCTATTTGCAAAGATGGAAGATAGTTGGTTGTGGCACAAGAGACGTTGTCATATTAATTTTGATAGCTTGGTGAAGGTAAGAAAATCTAGTCTTGTGAGAGGATTACAACAAATTATTAAACTGGATAATGTGATATCTAAAGACTATCAAATTGGTAAGATGGCCTCTATTTATTTTAAGAGAAATAAGTGTACATTTGAAAATATTTTGGATTTGGTTCATACTAAACCATGTGGTCTTGTGAGAACAAAAACTATTTTGGTGATAGATATTTCATGCTTTTTATCGATGACTATTATGAGATGATGTGGGTTACATTCCTAAAGGATAAATCTGAAGCATTTAGTAAATTTAAAGCATTTAAATCTGTAGTTGATAATGAGACCAATAAAAAATTGAAATGCTTAGGATCTGATTGAGGAGGAGAATTCACATTTGATGAGTTTGTCAAGTATTGTGATGAACACGGTATCAAGAGACAAATGTCTACTCCAAGGACACCACAACAAAATGGTGTAGTAGAAAGGATGAACAAAACAATTGTTGATGCTTCTAGAACAATGTTATTACAAGGTAATATGCCTAAGATGTTTTGGAGAGAAGCGGTAAGTACTATCATCTACACATTAAACCAGATACTTGTAAAGAAAGACAATAATAAGACAGCTTATGAGCCATGGTATGCTCAAACTCCTTGTGTTAGCTATTTAAAAATCTTTGGGAGTCAATGTTTTATTAAAAAGGATAACTACACTAGAAAGTTTGATGCAAAATCTAAAGAAGGAATATTTCTTGGTTATTCTTCTAAGAGAAAAGCATATAAATGCTATAATAAGCGAACTAAGAAAATAGTTGAAAGTGTTAATGTGAAGGTGGATTATTTGTCAAATAAATCTAAAAGATCAAGCAGGTCTGTACCTGAAAAAGATGATAATGAAGAAAGACTAGTGATGTTTGAACCGGAAGCACAAAATAATGATCAACCAACAAATGCAGTATTAGGTGCTCAACCAATAAGTGAGGACAGTGAAGGAGAAAGTAGTGAATTGACTGGTAAATCAGATGAGGAAGATGCATATCCAACACGGACTATACATAGATATGTAGGATTAAATCACTCTCAAGACTAGATAATTGATGATAAGAATGCAGGTGTGCAGACCAGGAAGAAGATTAGAGAAAATTATTGTTTGATCTCTACAATGGAATCCAAGATAGTTAAAGAAGATCTCAAAGACACTGGGTAAAATCAATGAATGAGGAATTAGATCAAATAGAGAAAAATTAGACATGGTCACTTGTTCCTAGACCAGAGGACAAGAGTGTGATTGGAACCAAATGGGTCTTTAGAAATAAATTAAATGAAGATGGAAATGTGGTAAGAAATAAGGCAAGGTTAGTCTATAAAGGATATGCATAGGAGGAAGATGAAGACTATGGTGAAACTTTTTCACTAGTTGTAAGATTAGAAGGAGTAAGGATGTTGTTGGCATTTGCTACATATAAGGGATTCAAAGTGTACCAAATGGATGTCAAGTCAGCCTTTTTAAATGGAATTCTTGAAGAGGAAGTATACATTGAAAAACTAGATGGTTTTTTCTTGACCGATGATAAGGACATTGTATGTAAATTACATAAATCTTTGTATGGTCTAAAGTAGGCACCGAGAGCATGGTATGAGAGATTGCATGCACATTTGATCAAGATTGGATTCTAGCGTACCAATGAGGACAATAATATTTATCTAAATCCTAATGGAGACAAGCTGCTAATAGCTGAAGTATTTGTAGATGACATAATTTTTGGTGGAGATGATAATATGAGTATGGACTTTGCTGATGAGATGAAAAAGGAATTTGAGATGTCTCTAATTTGTGAAATAAAGTTCTTTATTGGATTACAGATCCAACAACTGGATGGTGGCATTTTTATGTATCAAAGCAAGTTTTTTAAAGAGGTGTTGAAGACTTTTCACATGGAAGACCGTAAACCGGTAGGTACACCGATGGTAATAGGATGCAAGTTGACAAAGAAAGATGATTCACTTGATGTTAGTGAAAATGAGTACATGTCTATGATTGGTAAAGTACATTATGTTGTACATAGCAAACCAGACATTTCTCATGTTGTTGGGTTAGTTGGAAGATTCCAAAAAGAGCCCAAAGAAAGTCACATGGTGGCTGTTAAGAGGATATTCTGATATCTTAAAGGAACATTAGACTATGGATTATGGTATCCCTAAAAAGGAAATTTCACTTTAGATGTTTTTACTACTGCAGATTGGGCAGGCAATGTGGATGATAGGAAAAGAATAATCAGTGGAGCTTATCTACTTGGAGGAAGACTTGTAGCATGGACAAGAAAGAAACAAACTTGTGTTTCTCAATCTACAATTGAAGTTGAGTATGTTAATGCATCCATGAATTGCACGCACGCTATATGGATGAGCCATGTACTAGAAGGATTCAACATAGATATTTTTGAACCATTGACTATCTATTATGACAATACAAGTGCAAAAAATATTTCCAAGAATCCTGTACTTCATGCAAGAACCAAGGATATAGAATTGAAGTATCATTTCTTAAGGGAAAGAGTTCAAGAGAAGCTGGTAAAGATGGAGTATGTGAAGAGTAAAGATCAGTTAGCTGATATCTTTACTAAACCATTGCCAAAGACTACTTTGAGTTTCTTAAAAGTAAATTATGGGTTAGACCCCTACACCGGAAGAACTAAGATGTTGGATTTGCATTAATCCTATGGATTTCATGTTTATTTTTCATTAAGGATTGATGGAGATGTGAGCTACTCCATAGGGGGAGTGCTCTAAAGAAGTATGGCTAGATTAAAGTCAAGTTTCTTTTTAACTTTGGCATAGTTGTCAAAGGGGGAGAAGAAAAAGAAATTTATTAATCATTCATGGGAGAAGAAAAAGAAATTTGATGATCAGGCTTGAGGACAAGAAAAGACAATGGAGACTGGTAGATGCAAAGGCCGACAGTCAATGTGCTAATATGTAGATGGTTGGCCTATATGATGTTATTCTGATTATATAAAACATTGTTGTTGCCATCAATGCCAAAGGAGGTGATTTTTGGCATTTGGCATAATTGATGCAGATTAGGTGATGCAGTTGAAGTTGGATGATTGCATTGGTAAAGGATAGAAGTCTATTTGTGATGAATAGATTGAGATTCTATGAATAGGTGACATGATCAGTTATTTGGGTTGTCATTGATGGAAACCTATGTCAATTAATGTTTGATGATGATTATAGATGAACTTTGATGTGCGGTAAGTGATTTGGTCTCCCAGATCTAGAATTTGTAAGTATGATAGGGTTTACCAGCAGGACTGAGAATTAGGATTTCAACCGGTAAAAAAAAAGCTTTTGATTGAATCGGTAAATCGGTGATGGTTGAAGACTTGTGGTTTGAGACATAATCTTTTATGATGGATTAGTGTATGTGACCAAAACCACATCCTATGTTGATTAACACAAGGCATGTTTTGAATTTTTGATGGAGTTGTGTTAGGGTTTTAGTAGGGTTTTAGGACTGGCGGTGAATTCACTCAACTAGTAATGATTTTTGATATGACAGTGACCGATGATGAGTCTACATGAATTTTGTAACATGACACAACCCACGTGAAAGATTTAATTGTTGTTTTGGCATGATTCTATGAAATTTTTCTTGGGAATCAATGAAACACCTAGTAGAGTGTTTTGAGGATACAGATCAGATTTTCATGATGGGTTATGATCAACCAACAATTGATATTGTATTGTAATTTTTTGTAATGATCAGTATAATGATCTATGATGATCTCTTATGGTTTGAATTGTAAATTCAAGATGTAATTAGGTTTTTTGGCCGACCTAGTTGAGATGGCTATTTAGGTTGACATAGTTGATGTTTTATGTGTCAGCAACATTAGAAAAATGAGTTAAGCCATCCCAAAGAAGGTAGAGATCCTCCTGAGTGTTGTAGACTATGAAGCATAACTGGATCTGATTTAGAAAGCTGAAAGTGGAAACTAATAGATCATTTTTCACTGTTATTCCCTAATAGTTACAACATCATAAATCCCTTAACCAAGTAGAACCTAATAGGCCTTTGCCATCTAAGTCCCCTAACAGGGAAACTCACAATAGATTGTTTAAATCCTCTTACCAGGTTCATCCTAATAGATCATTAAGCTCCTAGCTGGAGTGATAGGCAAATCCCTTAACTGGGTGACTCCTAACAGGGTCTACTCCTAACCAAGTGTATTGTAAGCTCCTAACAGGGCGTACTTCGAAAGAGTACAAATTATTGTGGGTACTAATCCCCACTATGGTTTTTCCCATTTGAGTTTCCACATCAAAAATCTTGGTAATCATGTGTTGAATGTCTTTTCATAGTGTTTATGATTTCATGGATTATGTTTTATTACTGGTTATGATAAGTTTACTATTGTTTATTAGAAATTTGTAAGTGGTTACCGGTAATGTAAATGAATTGATAGATGAAGTATTCTAATCTGATAAGAAGTCAATATGAGTATGGGTTGATCAAATATCTAATTGGTGAATATTCTTATTAATAAGATTGCACAAGTGGGTAACAAGTATATGAGATCTAATAAAGGGATAGATTCATGCATTAAATAATTTCAGATCTGTTGTAAATAGCATTTTGATTTGAATTTAGAAATTGTTTTAATAATGATTCACCCCCCCTCCCAGTATTAACTAGATCCTCGTAGGGTTAACACATGTACCTATGTCACTCAAGTAGAGGAGCTATGATGGGGTATGGTTATTTTCTTTGTCTGTTGTTTGCGGTTTACTTGTTAATAATATATGTTCTTATGCAAGGACATGATCAGCAAAACATCATTGAGGATGTGCTGATTAATATATGGAAGGGGATAATTGTTGTTTGTTATGCAAGAAATACTCAAGTCATCTTGGTTCCTTATACCTAGACTCTTGTATTAACTTGCTAAATGAAAATCCATGTAAGAAAGACTCAGGTCATCTTGGTGTAATTGTACCCAAGTTCTTGTATTTTCTTTGAACATTTTAAAAGCTCAATGATGAATTAAAGAATTGTTCCAAAATGTAGAAAATATGAAAATATCATTTAGATGTGTCTTTGCAGTTGCAGTTTCATTTGAAAGTGTTCATTATCATTTGCATTATAAGGATCCTTATCATTCATGATCAAAGGTTGAAATAAAGATTGAGTATACTTGGACAAACAAAAACATTTGTATTTTGATTTAAACATATTAGGATCATTTGTGTTCATGCATTTCGATTCATTTTCATTTTCTAAATATCATCTCATTATTAATTACATTAATCATATTAGTTGCATTCAATCATTATGATCGTTTATCATTATCATATTAGGTGCATTCAATCATTAGGTTTGTTTATCATTATCATATTAGTTGTATTTAATCATTTAGGTTCATTTCTCATTAATTTAGTTCATTAATTCATTATCATATTCATTAGGCATATTTGCATTGATAGAAACATTCACTTCATTTATCATCATTACTTATCATCATATCATCATCATATAAATCTATAGTAATAAGGAATCACATCAAAATCATCAACATCATAAGCATTTCTATTTGTAAGTATCATCATATGTATTAGCAACACATCATATATATAAAAGCATGACATCATAATCAAAGAATATATCATCAAAGCATCATTCATATAAATAAACCATGTAGGTCATATCATCCATTTTTTCAATACATGTAGAGAATAGATCATCATCATATAGATCATAATAAAATAATCATGACAATATCATCATGTATGAATAAAAAAGTAAACATCATAGAGCAACATCATATAGAGTCCATCAATGTCTACATATCATCATAAATCATAAACTATCCAAGTATACAATGATATCGAAAAAATCATCAATAGTGTACAAAAGTCTCATGATACAAACATTAAAAGATGCATCAAGTCTCAAATCATGTGGCACAACCACCAGAATCTATTTGTCTCTGTCAAGTAGGATGTACCCCACCTGATGGTCCTACCCCAAGATTTGGATATTTGTCTCGGCTAGCTAGTCCCATAACTCCACCACTCTTTGTCTGACCCTACCTGCCCAATCACTGTCTGGAGACATAGCTACCTGCTCTTTTACCAAGAGGAACCACACTCTCATATAATCCATGCCAGTATGAAATATCCTTCCCAATGTGAATCAAGGATCTAATTGTATCGATTGAGAGAGAACCTAAGCCAACCTATTGGATCTAGTCTAACATGCTCTCTATCTGACCATATCTCTCAATGGTAGTATTTGTCTCATGTCTGGTGGTATCCCTCTCGAGAGTAAGAGCTCAAACTTGAGCTATGAGCTATGCAACTTGCGCTCGCAAATCACCTATATTATCTCGTGCCTTTGGCATATCCTATTGCATCAACTGTGTATCCACCTATCAGGGCATCAACCTACTGTACCTTGGTAAGCTGGCATTTGATTAGTGACACATCATCCTCATAAACCTCATCATCAAATCCACCATATGCAGCCAAAACACCTAGATCAGGACCAACCTACCCAAAATTGAGAGGTGTACCTCTCCCCTCTCTCCCTCCTTGGCCTCTATTTGATTCATTCCCTTGACCTCCAAATCTCCCGCCACCTCTTCCTAGACTAGGTAATAATGGTCTACCTTGTCCTCCACCCCTGCCTGCATCCCTACCTCTGACAGGTGGTGAATACCTTGCCCTCTCAGTACAAAAGGTCCACCCCAAACACATGGCTTTTTGCCTTTCCTACCACCTCTCCTCCCATATCTTCCATCATCCCCCTCCTTGGCCAACATATCATCATCATCTCCTCCTCCATCGAGGGTCATCCTCATCATCATCCCCATCTTCTGAACTAGTTGGTGGATCTATTAGATCTATAATCCATGGGAATGGATGAGATGTTGAGTATCTAGCATACTCCTTAGTAGTGCTAACATCTAATATATGTGGTCCCAGCTCATATGGAACAAGTGGAATGGTAATGAACTCTGCATATATTGCATCAAAGGAAAGAGAAGGCCCCCAATCATGCATGTCCTTGTATGTCCTTGCATACAACGTGAGACCTTGTGGAATACCCTATGGATTGCCAAAATATCTAAGAACTCTCTAAATAAGCTTCCTCTCAATAACAAATGGAGTACAACCAATCAAGTATCTCATCTGCATGACAACTGGTAATGATCAAGCATCATCCACCCATGGCTCACATTCTACATATGGTTGCCACACAACTAAGTCTATGGAATCAAGAACACATCGCCAGTACTCAAGCTTACTCATCTTGTACTAGGTAATCATGCTATGGTATAAATAAATATATGGCAGTCCATCTCCCTATACCCTATCATGAACTAGTTGGCTGATAGCAATATGCTCCCAATACCATACCTGTAGGATAGTGACACCTAACTATAAACTGGATACACCATCGTATACAATTGGGTGAAGATCATGGTATTTAAGTGTGCAAGAATACAAACTACCCATGTGTATCTAGCCTAATGCATCATTCTCAACAAAATCATGGCCCAACCAACTAAAAGTCTCCATGATCTCCTATCTGGGAAACTAAATCCTCCAACTAATGCAGCCAAAATGGAAGGAAGAGTGTCATAATACATCATCATATCCTCCCATTTGATCTCAGAACTGTCAATAGACTCATCACCAAAAATAGTCATCAACTCTGATGTCCCACCCATCTCATGGTGATCATACTATACAAGCTCACCAACAATCAGAATGCACAATATCCTATATACATCCTCCAATGTCACACTAATCTCACCAGTAGGGAGGTGGAAGTATTTGTGGTCACTATTCCACCTCTCCACAAGAGTTGTCAATAATCCCATGTTTATCCTGATATCAAGTATATACAGGAGCTGTCTCAAACCACAAGCATTGATATGTCTCAATGAAGCGACATATAACTTTGGAAATAAGTGTTGCATTAACGGAAACCACTCACAACACTATAGAACATCTAATCTCTCCTATTTACGTAAACAAACTTATCTAAGTCAATCATCATTCATCAATTCATTTATCCTATCTATCAATATATGATCAAAATTGGTTGTTTAACCTATTAGCTCTTCTTCAGAGACTAAATCAGTCTCTTAGAGCTTCTATCCAATCTAAAACCATCAATCATGGTTATCAATCTATCAATCGCATCTAAATCGTCTTTCTTTATCAAAATCAGATAAAAAATCCTCAATTCATCAAACAAAATTGGCTTCAAGCATAATTGTACAAGGCAAAAATGTAAAATTTATGTATCAAGCATTAAAACAAACAAAAGTGATATAACATGTAATAAATTTCTGACAATATTGTGCATTTGTATTATTTCAAACAACAGTGCTAACAAATCATGCGGATGCGTGAAAACATTTAGCAAATGCACTAAAAGCATAAATGCGTGAAAACTTTGTGTAAAAGTGTGAATACTTTAAATGAATGTGCTACAAAATAAAAAGCATGAAAAAAACACACAAATGCGCTAAAATACCTAACAAAAGCGTTAAAATGAGGGAAATAAAATGAAAAAAAAACCCTAGCTTAAAACATGCAAAAAAATGGGAAAAAATGTACAAATTCAAATGCAAGATCAAGTTTAGGCTACCTATCGGGGGTTCATACACAACTGGTCTCTGGTATCTACGCACTCGCTCAAATTGATGACTCGTGTAGGGAACCGCCATGGTGATAGCTTAGCAGGCTCACAAATCTCCAACTAGCTCTCAAATCTCTCCAAAAGAAAAATGGTAAATGAAGTCGAAATGGGCCCAAGGTGAATTATATAATTTCCTTTTCGATTTATTGGAAGTGTAATTAATTTTTTATAAAAAGAGGAGAGAGGTAAGTTTATTTTTCTCAAAATAAATTTATTTGCACGGGTTTTTAACCAAATCTTTTCATAATTTTATCGTGAGATTCATTGCTCAACCCAAATTTTTTCAACATTTGATGATCAATCTCCCAAGGGAGCATGCTATCGGCATTTCATCACTGATAGGGACAATATAGAGAGACTTGATTTTATTCTTTAAAATAATGTTGTTTCAACATCATTTCAAAGAGGGGCAAAATGTATACACATAAAATTGACTATGAGTAATTAAATAAGTATTTATTATTTATTTAATGTATATTCTTCTATTAAATAATTAAAATTTATTTAATTCACTTTGATGCTTATTCTTCTATTAATTAATTAAATAGAAACATTTTAATTAATTAATTCATTACTCCTTTCTTCTAAACTAGTTGAATTAAATATCTAATTTTTAATCATCCCCTATTCAATTCATCTATAGTCTCATCAATGAAATAAATTCTTAATTATTTAATCTCCAAATCCAACTCTTCTCATCTCCACATCACTTCCTCTTTTGCTAGCTCATCAATTATGTGGCTAAAGATATTAATATTTTTAAATATTAATTGATCACTTATCTTCAACTTCCAATTCATAAATAAAAGAATGTGTGTGTACACATATTTCTCAACCAATCCTATATTTTCTTCAACCTTCCTACATCTTTGGAGGAAGTTGAGTCCACTTGTCTCAACATTCCCAAATCTTCTCCAACCATCCTATATTTTCTCCAACCTTCCTACATCTTTGGAGGAAGTTGAGTCCACTTGTCTCAACATTCCTAAATCTTCTCCAACCACACTATATTCCCTCTGCCTTCTAACACTTGGCTTCTCCTTCCACCTTTTCCTCCATCCTGTAGGTATAGGAGGAACATCTTCCCCCTTTTTCTCTCACATCCCAACCAATCTCTTCATAGACATCAATATTACAAGATTTAATCTCAACCATTGATCTCTACCACATGATATTTTTACTCATGAAAATCTATAAAAAGACATTTCCGAATAATTTTGGGGACCTAATAGTCATCTAGGAGTTATCTTGAATTCACATGAGTTTTGAATATTCAAGAATTTTAGCAATTTATAGGGTGCCTTTGGAATTTTTGTTTAATCATTTTCATATAGCTTTTTGCATAACCATTTATCTTATCATGTCAACATCTAGTTATCAATCTATTCATCATTGTCATCTTGGAAGCAATCACAGTGCATGTCTAAGAGAAAAAACATATGCAACCAAGTTCAAATGGTGATAGGACACAATGAGATTCCTTTATTTATTTCATTGGTTAAATTTGAAGTTTTCCTATAGCTTTTATCTTTATTATTGTTGAAAACTAACAAGTTGCAGGTTTATTTTGAAGCGAAATTCCAAGTTGACACACCCTATACCTATTCGCCAGAACAAGCTTCAACATGTGTTTCACTTGAAAAAAAATTGGTATGTAACATCCCTGCTATAAATCCAGATCTTTTAATTCTATTATTCAAGGGTATTTTCTAACTCCAAAACATGTCCAAGGGAGACATTGGAGCTGCTCTCTTGAAAAGATTTATATTTCTCTTATACATTCTTCACTTTTCTAATTGTGTGATGAAAATGTGGGTGTGAAGTATGAGTGATTGAAATATAAATTTACAATCAAGGCAAACACAAAAAATCAAATACCTCAAGATAACAAGTTTAAAATGAAAGCAAAATTGGAAATGACAAAAAAATGCAAACTGAAATCCACTTTAATTTTAGATATCTTCGATTTGATGTGTGCTCATGACATTATGAATTCTCGATTTTACTCCATGATGTTTGATGTGGAGACAAGATTGATGAAAATGATATGTAAGGTGGGTGACATTTTTGGCATTATGATTGTATGATTGTGAAAAAGTGATGGTTTTCACGGAAAATGGGGGGTTTAAATAGGAATAGAATGGAGATGAATGGAGGTTGAAAATGAGACACTTGTGGCAAGCCCCAAACTACCATGCCGAATAAGATTCCACACTTATCCTGAAGGAGGACAAGTGGCTCAACTAAGAAAGAAAAGTGTCCTCGAGAGGGACACATGTCTTGGAATGGAATGTCATGTGTCTCTAAGGACACATGTTCATTTTAGGCAATAACCACCCAAAAATAAATTTTTCCCAATATTTGGAAAATAGTGAATGTGCCCACACATGTGAGGGGGGAGGTTAGAATGGATAAGATGAGATTGGTTAGATGGATAGGGTTAGCTATAATCCATGGGTTAGGAGACATGTGACTAATTTAATTAATTAATTAACTAGAGGAAATAAAAGAAATGAATAAAATAAAATAAATGAAATATTTTGTTTAATACAAGAAGGTTTAAGTGGAATTAATTAATTAAAAGGTTAGTCAATTAATAGGGTAGGGACATGGTTTCATTAATTAAATTAATTTAGCCAAAGGTAATGGGATGCCATGTCAAATTTAAGTGTCTACATTTTGCCCCCTTTGTGGTGGTGCTAGAATAGCATTTGTGTAAAGAAAATAAGACACTTGCAAATAAAATAAAAGGGGAGTGAGAAAAAGATGCCCCAAATTTAATTGACGACGGATAATTTCTTGATGGCCAGGTTTCTGAAAGATTTCATGGTTGTATTTGTAATGTTGCATTGCTAATAATACATGGATGATAGATGCCTTTGGAGAAGGATTTTTTTCTAAATGCACCACAGGACTAAGAGTGGGGGTGAATCAACTTGGATCTCAAAACAATTTACTTCTAATCCATTAAAATTCAAATCATAATTAACTTATTTCTCCAATTATGAAATATGAATGCACAAATCACAACAACCACATGAACACCTAATTTATATCAAAAACCCTAAACAAGGAAAAACAATGGTGACAATCACACTCACAATATGAATAATTGATTACAATGTTTATTCTCAAGGACATAGAGTTTACTAAACATGAAAGGACTTGCAAGACTAACGTGAAAAACCTTACTAGTGCAATATACATAGGGCTACATAAATTGCCAAAAGGAACAAACATTCTTCTAGCAACTGTAAAGGACCAATGAACTGAGTTTAACAGGATCTCTTGATCATGAAATTATCCTTCAAACAATATTTCAATTGACCAAGATCATGACAAACACATATAACATTAATCACTATCAAAAAGCTCTTCACAAACTATCTTTTACAATTCTACCACACCAAATCTACTTCCATAAAATTCACATTGACTTCACATTAATTCACACTCATTTCATAACCAACTCATACATTTTCACTCCTATATATATAATATTATTCATTGAAACTCTCAACTAGCTCAGCCATGAACAAAATAAACAATATTACATAAATTAGGCTAATCGAACCAATAAAAACCATTGCAATCAACTCCAGGAGATAAAGGGGACATAAAAATATTAGAAAAAATCCCTATCAAATTATTCAAACTAGCTACACATACTAACACATCCTCTAAATTTGACAACAAATAAATCATGTAGATGAACAATGAAAATACGCAAACCAGTTGACCTAAAAATATTATCCAATGCATAAAACTAAATGAGGATATACACACGCCATGCATTATGTTTTCTTTTTGTTTGAACTATTTTATTCTTGTCTCCAATGATCTTTTCTTATGAGTGATCCTTTTGCACTCAGCTTTCTAGTGTCTTAGAAATCTGTTTAGGTTTCTTTTCTTTTGCACTTGTTTCTTCTTTCTCTTTTAGAGAATCCTTCTCTTCTACAACAATCTGGAATTTTTTTTTTTCTATCTCTAACCAAAGTAGAATCTCATTCTGATTCTATTCTTCTCTAACTTTGTCATTTGCACTCTCCACAATCTTGTTTAGCCTCTTGTTGTAAAACTAGTATTGTTGGCAAGAGACACTATTTCGATAAAGATTGTTGCATGAGAAATGTTTAGGAGTTTTCATTGATGGCAACTCACTTTAGAAATCATGTCGAGTACATGTAAATTTGATTTACCAAAAGTTGTATTAGCATTTGGCATAAGTCTCGAAGGTGGAATCCAATATTCAACAGAGTATGACTACAGTGTGTTGATTTTGATTTTGGTTGTGTAATTTTGGTTACGGTGATAGAGGTAGATGATTCAAGGTTCGAGGTAGCTTATTCTGTGATCCTGATATTTGGTGTTGATTCATGAGCGAGATTGAAGACTCGGTATCGGGTAATTTAGGTGGAACAAAGCTATTTTGATGTAACGTGTGGTGTGCAATCTTTGGGTTGATTTCGGTGATATTTTTTATGTTCGAAGAGATTGGGATGACATATGTGAATCTTGTTATCATCTTGTTTAGGTCTGCATATGGATTTGCAGATGGATTGAGCCAACTTGTTGGTTGCATGTTTCATATTATGTGTTATGCATTTTTTTAAGGCCGACATGAGAATTTATTAATTTTCATGATGCAGATATATAAGATCAAATTATATAGTTATTTTGATATGGTTGATGTATGTTAGATGTGCGGATCCTTGTATGTGATGATAAAATGAGCATCAGTAGGTAGATTTTCTGCTTTGGTATATGATTATAATGTAGCACAGAGCAGATAAACAGAACAGAGGAAGACAGTCGGATTGTGATTAACCAGAACTGATATTTGGTATTAGTAAATGTTATTCTTCAGTTTAGAAACTATTGTAATAATTTGTAGAATAGTGATTCCTCTAGGTTGTAGCCCTCTTTTGTATTTGATTAGTGAGCTCTAGGTAGTGTGGCAAAATGCAAGTGCATTCCTCTTTTTGTACTATTATCATACTCCTGATCAAAGTATAATAATATTGTGGGTTCAGACCCCACCATGGTTTTTCCCTTTCCATCTTTCCACATAAAAAATTGGTGTTATGGTTTTGTGGTTGATTGATTTATGTTTATGCACTTTACTTTCATTCTTGTGCATCCAATGGTTTAAGAATCTGTTTAATAAATTTGTGAATTGTAGAACATTGAATCACCCCTGCTCTTAGTGTCCATTGATTGCAACAATTGGTATTAGAGCTTAGTTCCTTGGAAGGAGCCTAAAAAATTGAGGAAGATCTAGAAGATTGAATCAAGGGACTTCGGTTTGCAGAAGCAACTTATAGTGGCACTTGAAGATCTTGATGCAGTGATGAAAGAGAAGAATAATCTGAGGAGAAGCCTAGATGCTACTGAGAATTTTATTGAATCTATGAAAGAAAAAGTGAACATGTCTATAGAGAAGAGAAAGGAATTGATGGATAAAGTCAAGGAGAAAGAAGAACAAAGAATAGACAATCAAGCTCTACAAGACAAGACAAATGAATGTGAGAAGATTTCTAGACAAAATGCAATCCTAAAAAATGAGACGCAATCCATTGCGATGAAGCTGACAAAGGAGATTGAAGACAAGAAGAAGAATGAGAAAAATATGAGTCAGTCAATGAAGGATAGATCTGATGAATATTGTATGTTGAAATATGAGAATGATAAATTGAAACTTGAATTAGTGCAATCCAAGAATGATGGGAAAGAACTTGAAATACATAACATAATTCTAATAGATGAAATTTCCACTGCTAATGAGTAGAAAGAAAAATTCAAAGCTAGCTCTCCTAGGCTAGATGAGATGCTAGAAAGTCAAAGAAGTGGAGAAGACATGCGAGGACTTAGATATGAGAAAGAAGAATCCTTCAGTTCTGGACAAAGAAATCATTAGAGGAATAATAGACCTCTGGTAATATAGCCTAATTCTTATAAATTCAATGGTAAATTTTTTATTTGCAATAGATTTAGTCATATCGAAAGCCAATTCAGAAATAGGATGATGAATAATTGTCCTACATTTACCGATCAATGTTTCAAATTCAACAACTATGGTCATAAGTCAAACTCGTGTAGAGAAATGATGAACAATTTTGAAAATAAGAGATGTTATGCTTGTGGAATGTTTGGACACATTTCTAACCAATGCAAGATGAGACCAAATCAAATGAACCTCAGGCTTATGTTGGTATTTTGGTATGGTTTTGTCATTGATGTCAACACCTGCTAAATACACCTACTTTAGAGATCCAGCAACATTCACCGGCAAACAGTCACCGGTATATGGCTAACTTGCAAGATATAATGTTCACCGGTACCTGAAATGACATGGAAGACACTTGGTAATGTCGAAGATATCATATGGACACTTTACTTTGAAGTAACAATCATTGGTATATTCTCATTTGCATATTTGCTTTTACCGGCAAATAGGTCCAGGTTATCTAGGGTTACACCGATAGGCTTATCTTTTCCAGATCAGCATGGCACGCTATGGAGATGATTTATTATTGTTGTAAATGCATCAAGTTGACATGTTCAATTGATTATTACATCAGTTATTGTATTATTTGTAAAATGTTTTTATTGTAATATCTTGTAGAGCCGACCTACTAAAATTGGTCTTAGGGTATGGTATAAATGTAAGATCTTATTTGTAAGATCAAATGTGGAATGCGAAAAATATTTAAGGAAGGATATATGCGAGATTGAGCAGGAATATACATGAAGACATCATTTGAAGGTGAAGTTAGGTTTTTATAGAAGCATATCAACATTACACCGGTATTGAATCCAACATATGAAGATGCTATTTTGTGTAGTACATTCTCATTGGATTTAACCATCCAACTGTAGTTAGTGTGACTCCCATTTGTGATTGAGCAGTGAGCTCTAGGCTGTTGGCCTTTTTCCATGTGCAAACCCCTCTTTATACACTTACTATCTGTAGTAGTATCATCTAATTGTGGGTAAGGTTTCCCATCGTGGTTTTTCCCCTTACAGGGTTTCCACGTACAAATATTTGTGTCATGTGTTGTGGATGACTTTGTACTTATGTTTCATGCATTAAATCTTACCAGTATAGCAATTTTCTATTAACACTGTTTACCGACATACTTAACTGTCTTACCGGTATTAAGCATTAAGTTGGTTAATAAGTTTTTGGTTTGAATTTATTAGACAACTGATTCACCCCCCCCCCCCCCCCTCTCAGTTGTCTCTAGGACCTACAATTGGTATCAGAGCCTTGTCCTCTTTTTGCAGAAGTTTAACAACTTAAGGAGATCCAATGTCTACTAACTATTTCAGAAAGGATAGTCCTAAACTTGATGGAACCAACTATGGGATATGGAAAATCAAAATGGAGACACATCTGAATTGCATTGGCAAAGACATCTAGGAAGTTACTAAGAATGGTTATATTGCTGGTATAGCTGGTCAGACTGCTCCCATTACTTTAGCTAAAGATGAAGAAAATGATTTCAAAGAAAGAGAAGCACTTTTGAGCACATTATCAGATCAACAAATCATGGGATTATTAGATAGATCCACTACAAAAGCTATTTGGGATCATTTGGAAACACTGAATGAAGGGGATTCCACAGTCAAAATTGCAAAATTTGAAAGCTTCCGAGTCAGGTATGACATCTGAAAATGGAAGAAGATGAAAGGATTTCTTCTTTTATGGAAAGATTAAATGAAATTGTTTTGGGTATCAAATGTTGTGGAGGAACCTTGAGTGAAGATGAGATTGTTTCAAAAATCTTAAGAGGTTTGCCACCGGCATATAAAATGAAGGTTACTACTATAAATGAGTTAAGAACAATGCCTAATACATTAGTAACTATGGATACATGGATTGGAAAACTTTCAGCTTTTGAAATTGAGGAATTTGGCCCTGTTGCTACTATAAAAACTGATTTGCCCTTCAAAGCATCAACATCATCTACTCCATCTTTTGACAAATCAGACTGGAGAGCCTTCTATGAAAGAGAACTTGAAGAAACCAGAAAGGAGAATGAAGAGCTTGAAGAACTTGAAGCACTATTTGCAAGAAAAATGCCAAAAAGTCCAATTGGAAGTAAGTATGAAGGTAAAACACCCTTTAAATGTTTCAACTGCAATAAGATTGGTCATATGGCTTCAAGATGCCTTGATAGACATGCTAGACTAAGAGAAGAAGCTAGAAGGACATACAAACCTAACCCTGAATATTAGAGATACAGATTTAAGAAAAACAAAGATAAATCTTGTTACATTGCTGATGAAGGTGTGATTGATGATTCTGATGAGGATCCGGCAGACAATGGATGGGTCTTTGTTTCTATAACAGTAGATCAACCAATACCTATTGCTCAACTGGTAGAACAAGCCCTAGCAACTAAAGTTGAATCAAAGGATGAATGGATTATTGACTCGGGATGCTCACATCACATGACTGGAGACAAAGGTAAATTCTTGAACTTTCAAGAATACAATGGAGGTTTAGTAAGATTCGGAGATGACAAAGCCTATTCAATCAAAGGTAAGGGTTCAATATCTCTTGATGGTAAACATAACACTGATAATGTCTACTATGTTGAAGGATTAAAACATAATATTTTAAGTGTTGGTCAATTAGTTGAGAAAGGTTTTCAGTTACAATTTAAAAATGGAAAATGCAAAATCATGAATAGAACTAGTTTGGAAATTGCAACCAATAATCAGACTAGAGGTAATATCTTTCATTTGAATAACAATGAAAAGGCATGCTTAATTGCACATATAGATGAAAGTTGGCTATGGCATAAAAGACTATGTCATGTAAATTTTGATTGCATGGTACAAATCAGTACTTCTAAGGCAGTTAGAGATCTACCTAAAATTGTGAAACCTCATAATACAATTTGCAAGGAATGTCAATTTGGAAAACAAGTTAGAGCTAGTTTTAAAAGCATTCCAGAAAAATCCAATAATGCTCTTGATTTAATTCACACTGATTTATGTGGTCTGGCTAGAACTAAAAGCTTACAAGGTGATAGATATTTCATGCTAATTATTGATGATTATTCTAGAATGTGTTGGGTTACTTTTCTTAGAGAAAAATCAGAAGCACTTGGGAAGTTCAAGCTATTCAAAGCAATGGTTGAAAATGAAACCGGAAAGAAAATTAAATGTTTAAGATTGGATCAAGGAGGAGAATTCTCATCTAGAGATTTTAATACATTCTGTGAAGTAAATGGAATCAAAAGACAGTTATCAGCACCTCGGACACCACAACAAAATGGAGCTGTTGAAAGGAAGAACAAAACTATTTTGGATGTAGCAAGAAGTATGTTATCAAAAGCAAATCTACCACATGTGTACTAGAGAGAGGCAGTAAGCATCATTGTCTATACATTCAACAAAGTTCACATCAAAGGTGAAACCGGTAAGACCCCTCATGAACTATGGTTTGGTAATACTCCTACTCTTAAGTATTTCAGAATTTTTGGAAGTAAATGTTATATTAGAAGAGATGAGTATATTGGCAAGTTTGATCCTAGAAGTGATGAAGGAATATTTCTTGGTTATTCATCTAAGAGTAAAGCTTATAGATGTTTTAATAAAAGATTACAGAAAATTGTTGAAAGTACAAATGTAAAGATTGATGAACAATTCAGAGGAACTTCAAGGTATATAGACTCTGAACCGGTAATAGAAATTATGACAAATGAACCAACAGTAAATCCACCGGTACAGAATGATGATCCAGTTACTCCGGTATCATCAGAGGATTCCACAGTAATTGAAGAACAACAACAAACCAAGACACCCCGGTATGTAAGACTGAATCATTCTGAAGATCAGATAATTGGAAGCAAATTTAAAGGAGTCATGACAAGAGGAAGATTGGCCAATGAAGAGGTATGTCTTATTTCTCAAATTGAACCATTATCTATCAATGAGGCATGTGAAGATAAATTTTGGATTAAAGCTATGGAAGAAGAATTAGGACAAATTGAGAAAAATAATACTTGGACATTAGTTCCTCGGCCTGAAAATAAAAATGTAATTTGAACCAAATGGGTATTTAGAAACAAACTCAATGAAGATGGTAAGGTTGTCAGAAATAAAGCAAGACTAGTGTGTAAGGGATATTCTCAGAAAGAAGGAGTTGATTACAATGAAACCTTTGCACCGGTAGCTAGAATTGAGGGAGTTAGATTATTCTTGGCCTTTACAGCTCACAAGGATTACAAAGTTTATCAAATGGATATTAAATGTGCATTCTTGAATGGAGATCTTGAAGAGGAAGTCTATATTGAACAACCTGATGGATTTTCTTTGACAGATGACAATGATATGGTTTGTAGATTAAGAAAAGCTTTGTATGGACTAAAACAAGCCCCAGGAGCTTGGTATGCAATATTGGATAAGTATCTTTTAAAGATTGGATTTACTAAAGGAAATGCAGATAGCAATTTATATTACCAAGTAACTAATGATGACATCTTGATTATGGAAGTATTTGTTGATGATATAATCTTTAGAGGAGAAGATGGATTATGCAAAGAATTTTCTCTCAAAATGCAGCATGAATTTGAAATGTCTATGATTGGAGAAATAATATTCTTTTTAGGATTGCAGATTTTACAGACTGATAAAGGCATATTTTTGAGTCAATATAAGTACTTGAAGGAGCTACTCAAGAAATTTGGGATGGAGAACACTAAACTGGTAAGCACACCTATGACTAAAAATGACAAATTATCTCAAAGGGATGAATCTACACCTATTAATCCAACTAGATACAAATCTATGATAGGAGGTTTACTGTATTTGACACAAACCAGACCTGATATTATGAATGCAGTATGTATAGTTTCCAGATTTCAGAGTAATCCTAAGGAAAATCACGAATCAGTAGTAAAAAGGATTTTCTAGTACTTACAAGGCACAACAAATCTTGGATTATGGTATCCTGAAGATGAAAATTTTGATCTATATGCATACACAGATGCAAACTGGGCAGGAGATGTGGATGATAGCAAAAGCACAACTGGAGGAGCATTCTTTCTTGGAAAGAGATTACTTTCTTGGTTAAGTAAGAAACAAATTTGTACATCTTGATCAACAGCAGAATCAGAATATGTTGCAGCAGCAACAAATTGTACACAGGTACTTTGGCTTAAGAAAATGTTGAAAGACATAAAGGTAAAATGCAAGGAACCTATTACTATATATTGTGATAACACTGCAGCAATTGATATATCTAAGAATCTAGTATTATATTCTAAAACAAAACATGTTTCTATCAAACTAAATTTTCTAAGGGAAAAAGTTGAAGAAAAGGAGATAAAATTGGTTTATGTGAATACTAAAGAATAGCTTGCAGATATTTTTACAAAACCTTTGCCTAAGGAAACTTTTGAGTATCTCAGAGATCAGGTCGAAGTCTTACCTCCACCGGTAGAGACTTAGACAGTTGATGATTGTCATGAATTGGCAGAATTAAATGAACAAATCTTTTATTCCGGTATTTGATGAGGAAGCTGCTTCTCAGGGGGAGTAGTTGGTATATTGACTTGGTTGGTATTTTGTATGAACTTGACTTTTTGTGACTTTGGCATTTGATGTCAAAGGGGGAGAGATATATGGAAAAACATTAGGGAAAGATATATGAAAAATGCATTATCTTTTTGAGGAGAGATTGGTATTAAAAATAAATCTTTTGAATAAACACATGTTACTCTCAGGGGGAGAAATGGAGATTGTTGATTTTTGTACTTGGCATTTCTATTTTGGCACTTTGATGGTTTTTCCATCTTGTGTTGCCATCAATGCCAAAGAGGAAGATTGTTAGTATTTTGGTATGGTTTTGTCATTGATGTCAACACCTGCTAAATACACCTACTTTAGAGATCCAACAACATTCATTGGCAAACAGTAAATTGTGCAAACAGTCACTGGTATATGGCTAACCAACAGGATATAATGTTCACTGGTACCTAAAATGACATGGAAGACACTTGGTAATGTCGAAGATATCATATGGACACTTTACTTTGAAGTAACAATCATTGGTATATTCTCATTTGCATATTTGCTTTTATCGGCAAATAGGTCCAGGTTATCTAGGGTTACACCAGCAGGCTTATCTTTTCTAGATCAGCATGGCATGCTATGGAGATGATTTATTATTGTTGTAAATGCATCAAGCCGACATGTTCAATCGGTTATTGCATTGGATATTGTATTATTTGTAAAATGTTTTTATTGTAATATCTTGTAGAGCCGACCTACTAAAATTGGTCTTAGGGTATGGTATAAATGTAAGATCTTATTTGTAGGATCAAATGTGGAATGCGAAAAAGATTTAAGGAAGGATATATGCGAGATCAAGCAGGAATATACATGAAGACATCATTTGAAGGTGAAGTTAGGTTTTTGTAGAAGCATATCAGCATTACACCAGTATTGAATCCAGCATATGAAGATGCTATTTTGTGCAGTACATTCTCATTGGATTTAACCATCCAACTGTAGTCGGTGTAACTCCCATTTGTGATTGAGTAGTGAGCTCTAGGCTGTTGGCCTTTCTGCATGTGCAGACCCCTCTTTGTACACTTACTATCTATAGTAGTATCATCCGATTGTGGGTAAGGTTTCCCACCATGGTTTTTCCCCTTACAGGGTTTCCACGTACAAATATTTGTGTCATGTGTTGTGGATGACTTTGTGCTTATGTTTCATGCATTAAATCTTACCGGTATAGCAATTTTCTGTTAACATTGTTTACCGGCATACTTAACTTTCTTATCGATATTAAGCATTAAGTTGGTTAATAAGTTTTTGGTTTGAATTTATTAGACAACTGATTAACCCCCCCCCCCTCTCAGTTGTCTCTAGGACCTACAGCCTATGCAAGGAAATTTTGTTTGCTATGGATGCAACAAATTTGGTCACATTGCAAAATATTGCAAAAGAAAAAATGTGAGCAATAATGCTTCAGTTGATAAGAAGAGATCAAATGAAAGAGGAAAAGAGAAGGTTAAAATGCAGAGAAGGGATCCACACTTGATTCTAGTATTGGAACCTCATCCGACAACTAAGAAATTTGGCCTTAGGGGAAATCTTTTCATGTAGATCCTTGAAACCCCCTTTTTCAAAGATCTACAACCGACTGTGGAAGGTTGCAAATGATTGAGATTAATTGTGCAGTTGATATCTGAAAGATTACATGCCTATCTAAGAATCCAATGATGAATTCTTGGGAAAACAAGGTATTCAGAAAGCCTTTAGGGTTGTGCATTTATTACAATTTAAATTTAGGTTTTCAATGAATAAAAAGGGCATTCTATCGTTAATTCACCACATTACGAATGAAGAGAAACAATAGAGGAATAAGGAAAATGAGATTGAGAAGTGAAAATAGAGCTTGAAGTGGTCTCATAGTAATTCCTGGCATCTAATTGAAATTGAAAAGGTATTTATCCATGTTCGAGCTATTTGCTTATAGCCCTATTTTCAAAATGGCAGTAACATCTAGTATGGCAACTTTGTTAGTAATAGAAATCACTGGAAGAGAAAGGCCAGTGTTCTAGAAACACTCTTTCAAATCGGTCGAAGTTTATTTGAATGGAGCATTTTCCTCTGTGTCATATGGAGTGTTGCATGATGAGGACGTTAAGGGATATAGTCACTATAATATCAAGAGCTTGGGAATGCATACATGCTATCATTATACACTAAGCATATGATGGATGAGATGGGAAACCTAAAGCCCAAATTCAAATCATTACAAGACAAGGATATTATCCAGTTTGTTCATTTTTCGATGTACGATGAACCAGAATGGGTTAGGTATGTCTTGAGCCGAATCCATGATGAGTTTATATGGCTAGATAGACCTTGTAAGATCACAAAGAAAGCCATTCTTTAGTGGTAACCTATTTAAATGCAACCAGTGAGATCCCTTGTATAAGAAATGTAAAGAATACCATAGTGATAGAGGTTACCAGATCCTAGCATGATAGCTGGTCAATGAAAATAAGTGATATCATCGAACATGATGTGAGATTTTCTTCAATGGTGATAGGATATAAAAGTGTACCAGTCTAGCAGACAAAATTCAGTATCTGGTACTACAATATATGCAACCTATTAGATAATCAAGGAGGACAAGAAATATGATCTATGTGGAGTGCTTCTCAGTGATCTTATGAACAACCCGAAGAAGATCAAGAAAGATAAGAATCATGTTTTCAAGTTTGGTTCTTTGATTTTTTGTTTAGCATTCTACTTTTTGAATGAAATCCTCGATATAGGAAGAGCATAGTTGGCTTATGATAAATCACTGGCAGTACAAATTAAAGAAGGTTTGTATGGATTGGGTGATGTAGTAGCACAAAAATATGCAATCACTAGAGCAATAAATCATAGGAATATGTTGACATCAATGACAATAACATATCCTAGCAGCAACAATGTCCAAAAGAGGGGACAACAACAAAAAAATATTATTTAGATTAAGGTAGATCATCCGAGCAAGTAAAAAGAAAAGAAAATTTTTAAATTGGAGTTCTGTGTATTCTTCACCAACCCACAAACCAATGAAACCTTACACGGTGAATGCACAAGGTTCCATATCCATTGGTGGCAACACTAAGGGATAAAGAATAATTTTTGGGATAGGTGGTGGATGGTTTTTGAGCATCCTCCATGAAAGAATTATTATGTATTACAATACTTTTGAGGAAACTCTATTGTGTTTTTTTCCTTAATGAGATCCCAAATTATTTTGGTATACAAGAATTCTAAGCTATATGTGTGGGTTCCATGTAGGACAGAGGAGGTGCACAATGTGATCCAAAGTAGGCACTAAGACCCTTAGATTGACCTATGGTGGAGCATGTGAGAATTTCTTCCATTGTAAAGGAGAGTGTCAGGTGGACACCATAGAGTCTGTTAGCTCACTCACTAAGACCCTTATATAGTATAATAGGCCTATAGTATATGGTGATGTCTAGGTGAGTCAACTAGGCCTCAAGTTCTAACTCATTTTTGTTGATCTTGTGGGTCTCTTTCTATTTATGATCACGAGAGTAGTCAAGGTGTACCTAGCTAGTAGATATGTGTAGTATATCAGATGGTCAAGACAAAAGATTTATAGAATGAAACATTTGGCATTAATAGTCAAGTAAATTTCAAAATGTTCATTTAATTTACTTTATCGAATTTTATTGTAAAATCTAAGATTAATTTGTACAATTATTAAGATTAATATGTTGCAATCACTACTAAAGATGTAGAGATAGAGTCTGATGAGGCGGTGTGAGAGGTGAATAAGACAACTACCTATGCTAGGGTAGTGAAGAAGCCTCAATCCAATAGAGCTCAAATGACCAAGAATCCAAGACTAAAGCTGAGCCATATGCTAGATCCAAATAAAGAAAGAAGAAAAAGCATGAGTTGGATGAATCTCTAAAGTCTAACAAAGTAGAAGGTACATATGATGTTGTGCCCCCAATAAAATTAAATGAAGTAATTGTTGCAGTGCTAAAGGAAGGTAACCTAGAGAATGTTATGAAAATTGTGATGATAATGATCAGAGAGTTATAGGGGAAGAAGTTGTACAGTATATGAATTATTATAGAAAAGCCTTGATAGAGTTGTCATCTATGATTCCAAAGGGATCGTATGATATTTTGGATGCAAGGAGGCATACACCCTGATTAGAAAATGAGAGAATAAAAGAATATGTATTAGTGAAATTTTCCTCTGTAATATCTAAAGTTGAAGTAGATAGATTGAATAAGCTTGCAAATGATAGATTCAGAAGAAAAAATAGAGTTAATAAAATTATGCTCTGAAAGATAGATGGAGTGGTCAAAGAGACTGGAGCAATTTTGAAACAATTTATGAAAGAGCACAAATATGATGTAAATCTGCAACAAGATGATGCCTAACCAGAATAGCAAGCACAAGATGCTTCCATTCCAGGTGTGCATAAAGACTTTCCTAATGTGCAGAAAGAAAAACCATCTAAGCGAGTCATTTTAGAAAACCGGAAAAATGAACAAACCATAATTATAGATGATATTGATACTACTAAGGTTGATGACTATGGTGAAGCTAAACAAGATCCTTTGGTGATAAGTGTTGACTTTGAAAAGGCAGCTGATGAGATTGAAATAGTTAATGAAGTAAAGGGAGAGGTTGATGCTAAGAAGGATGAAGATGTTGTAAAAGAAGCTAGTGCAGAGGTGGTAGAGAAGGAGAAAGGAGAAGAGAAGGATGATCAGGCTCTAGTGACAGTGGCAAGAGATACTATAGTAGACAAATGAAAAGAGATTGTCACTGATTCGAATGATTTTGTCAAGGACCTATATATCTGAGTTTTATTTCTTTGATTCAAGCACTAAATCTTGCACCTCTTGCACAAGCAAAGGCGAGTGAATACTTACTCAAGTATCACTCCGAAGATAAAGAGATGATCTCCATGGTGACAAATGTGCTAGAGAAAATTTAGTCATCATTTAAAAAGGACACAACTGATAATCCCTTAGATAAGCTTAGAACCATGCTCAATGTAGTAGAATCTCATTTTGTATCTCTAGAGAAGGCAACAAATGCTAAATTTTTTGACTCGGTTTAATGCAATGATATTGAGGATAATTTTGAAGATAATTGAAGGAGACAGAGTGAATTTGACAATCGTTATGAAAAACATACAAGATGCATTAGATGAAGGCAATCAAATATACAAGTCATGTCTAATTTTTCCCAAGTTAACTATTGACATTGACAAGAAAATAAAAGAGTATGAAGGGTAATTAGCTAGCATATTGCAATCTTGTGCACCTCAATTAGTTCCTACTAGCAATTTTGAAGCTCAAGTTATGGGTATACTAGACAAGATAAAGAGCTTAAATCAAGCAAAGGATGAGATTTTGGGCAAAGTGGGGGGAGTTAGAAGCCTTATCACTCCCCAGATAGATACATTGATTAGTAGCAAGCAAGATGCAATGACTGCTTTGAACAAGAGTTTTCCGACAGATTGTAGAGGAGCTTAGATGCAAGCCTATCTTCTCAGTGGTCTGATCAATATTTTTGAGAATTTGAAGAAGAGTTGGGATGATCATTTACTATCCCTAAAAATAATCTTTGCATATATTTTTAAATTATTGTAAGTAACAGTGTATATCCTTGTACATAAATTTTGGTGGATTCCTATCTTTGGCATTGTTGTCAAAGGGGGAGAGAGAGAGGTGAAAAATGATGGATATTCTTAGGGGGAGCTTGTTGAGTCTTTTGTTGAGTTTTGGAGTTTCACATTCTTTGAGTGTATAGTGTCATTTTGCACAGTGTGGTCACCAATGCCAAAGGGGGAGATTGTTGGCAAGAGACATTGTTCCAATGAAGATTGTTGCATGAGAAATGTTTAGGAGTTCTTAATTATGGCAACTCAGTTTAGAAACCATGTATGGTACATGTAAATTCAATTTACTGAAAAATCATATTATCATTTTGTGTAAGTCTGGAAGGTGGAATAGAGTATCCAAAAGAGTATGAGTATAGTGTGTAGATCTTGATTTTGATTGTGTAATTTTGGTACTGGTGATAGAGGTAGATGATTCAAGGTTCAAAGAAGCTTATTATGTGATCCCAATATCTGGTGTTGATTCATGAGCGAGATCGATGGTTTGTTATCTCATAGTTTGGGTAGAGAACAGAGCTAGTTTGATGTAATGTGTGGTGCATAATCTTTGTGTTGATTTCGGTGATTTATTTTGTGTTCAAGGAGATTAGGCCGACATATGTGAATCTTTTTATCATCTTGTTTAGGTTTTCATATAGATTTTTTGATGGATTGAGTTGACTTGTTGGTTGCATGTTTCATGTTGCACGTTACATGGTTTTTGAAAGCCAACATGAGAATTGATTTATTTTGGCGGTGTAGATATATAAGATCAACTTGTATGATCATTTTGATATGGTTTATGTATGTTATATATGTGAATGTTGGTATATGATGATAAAATGAGCATCGATAGGTATATTTGGTGCTTCGGTATATGACTGTGTAGCAAAACAGAGTAGATAAGAAGAATAGAGGAAGACAATCAAATTGTGCTTAACTGAAATTGCTATTTGGCATTAGTAGATGCTATTTTTCAGTTTAGATACTATTCTAATCATTTGTAATCATTTGTAAGATAGTGAATCCTCCGGGTTGTAGCCCTCTATTGTATTTTAGCAGTGAGCTCTAGGCAATGTGTCTAAATGCAAGTGCATTCCTCTTTTTGTAATACTATCATACTCCTTATCAAAGTATAATAATATTGTGGGTTCAAATCGCACTGTGGTTTTTCCCTTTCGGGGTGTCCACATAAAAATTCTGGTGTTATGGTTTTGTGGTTGATTGGTTTATGTTTCTACACTTTTCTTTCATTCAAGTGTGCATTTGGTGGTTTAAGAATCAGTTTAATAAATTTGTGAATTTTAAAAAACCTCTGATTCACCCCCCACTCTTACTATCCATTCATTCCAACAGGTATGTCTTTCTCCTTTTAGAATATCCCAATAATTTTCCTTCATCTAACCTTGCATGAAACTTCCCTATATCTTCCCCATCTCTCATTATGTATAAATTTATTTCGAATTCTAAAATACTTGACTATAGGAGGTCTTCCATTCTATAGCTAATAATACATCTTGGTTTTATTCACTTTCATCTAAACCCTCTTAAAAATGTAAACATGAGTATGCATAACCTGTTTTGAATACACTTTAGATAGGTTAGTACCCTTCAACATAGTTCTAGCCATTTCAAAAATAGTCTTATTTTTTCTTTCAACAACTCCATTTTGCTAAGGGGTCCTATAAGAATAAAAATATCTTCTAATACCATGCTCATCAAAAAATCAATCAATTTCATTTTAAGTAAACTCTCCTCCTCTACCAAACCTTAAACATATAATCTTAACATCTTCTTGATTTTCAACAATAGACTTGAACAATTTAAACTTCTCTAATTCTTTATATTTTTTTCTCATGAAAGTAACCCACTTTACTCTTCATTTTGGTGTTTGTTTCTTTTTTATTTTAATTTGGTTCTTCTTTTTTGAGGTATTTTTACTATTTTTGGTCCTTAATGTTGGGTTGTCTCATAGCTCATGAGACCTCTTGTTTGTACTAATCAGCTTCTATGTAAGGGTTCAAGCACATTCCAAATTTACTTAATATAAACATGAACAAAGTCATCATGAATAAAAAATCTATAAAAATACATGATAAAGATTAAGAAAATGCATTATGATATAGGGAGTTCATCATTATTCGAAGAGGAAATATAACTAAATAAAGCATGTTAGTGGGATGCTCAATATAAATAAATAATATCAAAGAAATGAAACAATAGCAGAATCATCAAGGAAATATTTCAAGTGAGGTAGGCACATATAGATGTGTCCATATGTGTAAGAAAAGAAATATTATAAGATGTAGAAATAAAATAGTCTTGAAGTTTGAGTGAGTATGATTTTACAAGGATTGAAAAATGCATTACACATAGTGAAAAAACTAGTATAAATGGATACACCATTTAAAGTTTACGAGTCATTATTTTTTAGATTTTAATTAATTAAAAATTAGAATGAAAGCCTATAATAATCAGGGTTAAACTTTGATACAAAATTGGATATTTAAAAATTGTATATCCTTCTCCACAAGTGTAACTAATTTTCTTCCAAAAAAAAATTAAAATCATTATCCATTTCATGAAAGTGAAGCTTGCTAATTGTTTCAACATGAAATTGTAGTTCTAGGTGCAACCCTAAAATCAAGGATATCCAAGGAAGAATCTACATATAAAAAACAAATTTGAACAAGATAAGTGGTCTAATAATATTAGATATTAAAATTTTCCATGAATATTTGGTGTCCCAATGCTTCCTCCAATTTTGTTCTCATATTTTGCATTCACTCAATTAACATCATGATTAGTCAATAGAACATCATCATCACATAAAGCATCATCCTAAAATATATTAAATGAGTATACGGTTGAAGTAAGATCTAAGTTAGGGTAAAGATATATAATCAAATAAAATGTTAACATAAGAAATGATATCAAAATGAATAAAAAAAATATATCCATGATAAAATATCTAAATAATAAAGAGTAGAAAATTATTGATTAAAATTAGAACACGTTGTGTTGTATCTAATAGGAAAGAACAAATAGAAGGAATAAACCCTATGGCTAAATCCTTAAAAGATTAATATGAGTCACGTTAACATATTTATATAAGATAATAAAATAGTACATAAATATCTCAGCTGATAAAAATAACTAAGCAATCAATTTGACAATTAATCTAAATAAAGGAGCTTGATTAAGAACCATCTACATTATTGCATCTAAAAGAAAATTAATAACACGAAATATGTTCCTTAACTTGAGAGGGGACTAAAATGATTGTGATAGAAGATTAGTATTAGATATATGAAATTGATCAATGAAAAATTGACAAAAATTATGATGCTTTGTCAAATATGTGATTATTTACAAACATTCATATCAAGACCTAAATTTTGATCTTTAAGATTTGACCTTTCTATGTGGTTTCAAACTATTCTATCTAAATATTTCTATATTCACTTAGACTTACATCTAGAAATATGATGGTGTTGAACAAAATTGTTAAATATAATGTGGTAGGAAATGTAAATAACTTCATACCTTTCATTCTAGTCTAGGTCCAGTTAATTAATCCAATAATCTTAACAAAGATTTAAAAGCCACAACATTAAATATATTTAAGAGCAGTAATACAATTTAATAGTTATTTTGAAACTTGGAGAAAACATAATAAGTGCTAAAATACGGTACACTAACTAAAATTTTGATAAAGGTTTGGTATAATCAGAATCGCTGATAGATTTGAGATGAGATTCTGGCACTTTATTTCTATGAATCTTGCATGCAATGTCCCAGGATAAGAAAATTTATGGAAGAACTCGACAAGAGTTCCAGTGGAGTGGAAAGCCATGCGATTAGTCTCTGAAAATATAATTTTTGTGAAGTTTGAAAAGTAGCCTTGATATAACTTTTTCAAAGTTTTAAAAGTAGCCTTGATATGAATTTTCCAAACTGGAAAAACCATCTTGGAAGAGGATGTTGGAGATTTTTTTTTTTCAAACACGGCAAATTATTGACGTGAAAGTTGTGAACAAGCAGTGCAGTTTCCTTCCTATATACGACTATAGAGTTATGATGGACAAAATAGACAGCCATGTAGTTGGTAAGACAAATATAATAATAGTCTAAAGTTGACGAATAGTCGTGTACGTTGCGGAGATTTCATGTGATTGAAAAATATGGCGTCTTTAAGATGATTGACGATGACTATTCGTTCCAGGAAAGAACTTGGAAGTAACATAAACCATAATTTTATCTACTTTACCAAAGAAAAACCAGCTTTCCAAGAAGATGCTGCTTGATTTTTGCGTTTTAATAATATGGTCATTGAAACACAGGAAAATCGGAGCGAAAAGTCCAGATTTAAACCTTGACGTATTTGTCGTGTGTAATAAATTTGTATGCGCTGATTATTTTTAGTTGAGCTCATTACCCTTATGGCTGGGGCATCATTAATGAACTAATGCCAGCATCTATTCTGGTTTCAAACGGACAGTACGGATTGACTAACACGCGTGTTAGTCGCATGTTTTACATCATAACGGCTGTGATTGACTAACTTGTCGCTAACACGCTGTACGAAAAGTCCGCTTTGGAGCGAGAATAGACACAACCCTATTCTCAAAGTTGGGGGGAAAGAAAAGTTTGTTGCGATTATTCTAGATTAATTTGCCAAGGTAAGGAAAGTGAATTAATTCACTATGGGGTTTATTAATGAACACATTAATGAACTGATTAATAAAGAGGGTATGTATATATGTATATTGCAATAATAATTGGAAGGGAGCCCTACTAGATTAATGGCAGAGGTAGATCCCCTACTATTCTAAAGGGGTGGGAAACTATAATTGCTCGATTCTATAACTATTTTAGCTCGAGGGGGGACCGCCCAATTCTCATGGAATAAGAATTATGTATTTTATAAAATTTATTTATGTTATGGTTTTTAGTTTTTTTATTATTATTATATTTTTGTCAAATTTATCATTGTGTCACTATTGATTTGTTGGTGAAGTTAAAAAGCTCTTAATTAGCCCATCAAGGAATTAAAAGGGAAGTTGAAATGTTCTTATTGATCCCACCAGGGATCAAGTCTTGCTGAGTGCAAGGCTATGACATTGAAAAGGGATGAGGCCGAAATCAATGCCCCAAAAGAATATCATAGAATGGATACCCCTTAGTCCTTGGAAAAATTTATCATCATGGATGGCATTATTTTTAATCAATTAAACTATAATGTGCAATAGACTAAACTTGACTAATATTGCCATCAGTTCATTCGATTTTTTTAACATCCTTACATACACTTTACAAATTTTGAACTATTAATCAACAAATCGTCACTAAACAATTTCTGAGAGTATAGATCTCTAACATGTATTTAAAAAATTAAAAAAGTTTGTTTCTTAAACCTTCTTTTCTCAAATCTAATAGTCATCTAGGGGACCTGATATAATAGTTGAGAACCCTAATTTAGCACTTCTCAAAATCTTATGTTAAAATTTCAAACCACTCTCAATTTTTAAGAGCAGCTTACTTGGGAAGTAGCATATTTATGATTAAGGTTTGAATGTCACATCATCTAATATGAAGCCACATCAGCATTTTTTTGTCAAGAAAAGAAATTAGATCGATAATTGTAAACTAAATCACGTTTTATAGATTTAAGAAATACATTTCATTTATTTATGGATAGTATTTATCAACATTATTGCATCTAAAAGAAAATTAATAGTAGGAAATATGTTCCTTAACTTGAGAGGAGACTAAAATGATTGTGATAGAAGATTAGTATTAGATATATGAAATTGATCATTGAAAAATTGACTAGAATTATGATGCTTTGTCAAAAATGTGATTATTTACAAACACATTCATATCGAGACCTAAATTTTGATCTTTGAGATTTGACCTTTCTATATGATTTCAAACTATTCTATCTAAATATTTCTATATTCACTTAGACTTACATCTAAAAACATGATGGCGTTGAACAAAATTGTTAAAATATAATGTGGTAGGACTTCATACCTTTCATTGTAGTCTAGGTCCAATTAATTAATCCAATAAAATAACAAAGATTTAAAACCCACCGCATTAAATATATTTAAGAGCAGTAATACAATTTAATAGTTATTTTGAAACTTGGAGAAAACATAATAAGTGCTAAAATACGGTGCACTAACTAAAATTTTGATATAGGTTTGATATAATCAGAATCGCTGATAGATTTGAGATGAGATTCTGGCACTGTATTTCTATGAATCTTGCACGCAATGTCCCAGGATAAGAAAATTTATGGAAGAGCTCGACAAGAGTTCCAGCGGAGTGGAAAGCCATGCGATTAGTCTCTGAAAATATAATTTTTCCGAAGTTTGAAAAGTAGCCTTGATATGAATTTTCCAAAGTGGAAAAACAATCTTGGAAGAGGGCGTTGGAGATTTTTTTTCAAACACGGCAAATTATTCGTTGTCATTAGTCATCAATAGAAAGACTACAAGATGAAAATTAGATCTGGAATACTGTAGTTTAGTATTGACGTGAGAGTTGCGAACAAGCAGTGCAGTTTCCTTCCTATATACGACGATAGAGTTATGATGGACAGAATAGACAGCCATGCGGTTGGTCAGACAAATATAATACTAGTCTAAAGTTGGCAAATAGTCGTGTACGTTGCGGAGATTTCATGTGATTGAAAAACATGGCGTCTCTAAGACGATTGACGATGACTATTCGTTCCGGGAAAGAACTTGGAAGTACCATAAACCATAATTTTATCTACTTTACCAAGGAAAAACCAGCTTTCCAAGAAGATGCTGCTTGATTTTTGCGTTTTAATAATATGGTCATTGAAACACAGGAAAATCGGAGCGAAAAGTCCAGATTTAAACATTGACGTATTTGTCGTGTGTAATAAATCTGTATGCGCTGATTATTTTTAGTTGAGTTCATTATCCCTCCAATTCGGCTGCGCGTCATTAATGAACTGATGCCATTAATTATTTTAGCTCTTTATTATTTTAAGGATGCATCTATTTTGGCTTCAAAACGACAGTATAAATTGACTAATCCGTATGTGAGTCGCATGTTTTACACCTTAACGACTGCAATTGCCTAACCTGTCACTAACATGCTGTACGAAAGGTCTGTTTTGGAACGAGAATAGACGCAACCCTATTCTAAAAGGTGGGGGGAAAGAAAAGTTTGGTGCGAAGTTATTCGAGATTAATTAGCCTCACATTAATGAACTGATTAATAAAGAGGGTATGTATATTGCAACAATAATTGGAAGGGGGCCCTACTAGATTAACGGCAGAGGTAGATCCCCTATAGGGGTGGGAAACTTTATTGGCTCGATTTTATAACTATTTTAAGTGGAGGGGGGCCCGCCCAATTCTCATGGATTAAGAATTATGTATTTTATAAAATTTACTTATGTTATGGTTTTTAGTTTTTTATTATTACTATATTTTTGTCAAATTTATCATTGTGTCACTATTGATTTGTTGGTGAAGTTAAAAAGTTCTTAATTAGCCCATCAAAGAATTAAAAGGGAAGTTGAAAGGTTCTTATTGAGCCCACCAAGGATCAAGTCTTGTTGAGTGCAAGGCAATGACATTGAAAAGGGATGAGGCCAGAATCAATGCCCCAAAAGAATATGATAGAATGGATACCCCTTAGTCCTTGGAAAATTTTATCATCATGGATGGCATTATGTTTAATCAATTAAACTATAATGTGCAATAGACTAAACTTGACTAATATTGCCATCAGTTCATTTGATTTTTTTAACATCCTTACATACACTTTACAAATTTTGAACTATTAATCAACAAATCGTCACTAAACAATTTCTGAGAGTATAGATCTCTAACATGTATTTCAAAAATTAAAAAAGTTTGTTTCTTAAACCTTCTTTTCTCAAATCTAATAGTCATCTAGGGGACTTGATATAATAGTTGAGCACCCTAATTTAGCACTTCTCAAAATCTTGTTAAAATTTCAAACCACTCTCAATTTTTAAGAGCAGCTTACTTAGGATGTAGCATATTTATGGTTAAGGTTTGAATGTCACATCATCTAATATGAAGCCACATCAGCATTTTTTTTGTCAAGAAAAGAAGTTAGATCGATAATTGTAAACTAAATCACGTTTTATAGATTTAAGAAATACATTTTATTTATTTATGAATAGTATTTATCAACATTTTGCCGCCACATATTTACTAGTATGCTAATACTTTTTTAGATAGAAATCCACGACAAAGTCAATAAGTCAAGTCAAGTGGTTATTAATAATACAAATCCACGACAAAGTCAATAAGTCAAGTCAAGTGGTTATTAATAATACAAATTAAATTGAATGGACTGAAAATAAAGATCTCAACGACTTTTACAGGGAATGAACCCCACATGGAAACCCCCATCGCTGTGCTCCGAAAACTCGCTGTTCTTTCTCACTATGTCCAAGCGGCCGACAGTCAGATTTACCCTCCCACTAACGTTGTCCGTTCCTTCCGACTTTAAATCCAACCCAATTTACAGTTCGTACGAGTTCGTCCTATTCCTATTTTCTAAATACATTTTCTTTGTTCTTTCGTGGAAGGAATGAACCTGCCTGAAACAGGGCTATTTTTTACTATATCTATGCTAACTCTGATCCTGTGCAATTGTCCTTTTTATGTCTTTTAACGCGCTATAAGTGTTTGTGCTGTGATCCATGGCGTCGTCTTCTTCATTGCCCAAACTAAAAGATGCTTTCTCGGGAATTGTACCTGAGGGCATTCGGAGAAAAGCTTCTGAATCAACAACATTGTATGATGTCTTCATCAATCACAGAGGCCCGGATTCCAAAGAAAATCTGGCTCTTCCCCTATACACTTCCCTCAAGAACTTAGGAATACCGGCTTTTCTTGACAAGGAAGAGCTTGAACTTGGACAATCCTTTCCTCTTAGCATCAAGACAGCCATCAGCTCAGCTGTAGTTCACATAGCTATCTTTTCCAAAAGATATGCAGAGTCCCCTTGGTGTTTAGCGGAGCTGGTTCTCATGCTGCAGAGTCCAGCTAAGATTATTCCTGTTTTTTATGGGGTGGAACCCTGCACACTGCGCCACATAGAAAATGAAACGTACGCTAAGGCATTCATTGGATACCAACAGAAGTCCAGGCACCTAGACAAGCTTCAGCAGTGGAAGGAAGCCCTCCAGTCCATTTCATTTACCACAGGCTACGAAATTAATGATTCGAAGTAAGTTTTGTTTGTTTCCATTCTTCTTTCGAAATTAATGATTCGAAGTAAGTTTTGTTTGTTTCCATTCTTCTTTATTTCCGTTCTGCTTTGTTTAATGCCATTGCCTTTGTAGATAGAACATGGTTGCATTTACTGACTATATTTTAGTTCTTATGAATTTCAACTTTTCATCTTAAAGTGTAGGTGACCTTGAAAGCATACTATCAGCAGTCCAAAGGGAAGTACAGAGGATAAAGCCTTTGCAAGTTGCCAGATACCCAGTAGCACTTGATAAGCTTGTACAAGATTTTGAAATCCACTGTGGAATGAGTAAACAAGAGGAAGGGAAGGCTAAGTTCATCGGAATCTTCGGAATGGGTGGACTGGGAAAAACAACTCTTGCAAAAGAGTTGTTTAACCGAAACCGTCAGCAATATGATCGAGCTTGTTTTCTATTTGATGTCCGGGAAGCCGCAGCTAGATGCAATTTAGCTGAATTACAAATGAGACTCCTCAAAGATCTCTTCAATGTAAAAGATATCAGCTTTCAAAGTATAGAGGAAGGATCGAACTGTATTTGTAATTCTATAGAAAGAAGCCCTTCTTTGAGTTTCCTAATTGTTTTAGATGATATTGATCATGTGGAACAGTTAGATGCTTTATCAATTAGTCATATGCTAAAAAGGTCTAGCAATAGTCTAGTAATTATTACAACCAGAGATGTAGGGATACTTATAGCCGAGGGAATTAAGGTAGGTTATCATTTAAAAGGAATGGATAAAGATGATGCCAGGCAGCTTTTCAGTTGGCATGCTTTCTCTCAACCTTATCCAACAGCTGGATATGAGGATCTTGTTGACGACTTCTTAGGTGTGTGTGGAGGCTTACCTCTCTCTCTTAAAGTTTTGGGGAGGCATGTTCATGGCCGAGATGATAACTATTGGAGGTCAGAGCTTCATAAACTTGGTAAGACAATGCACCGAGATATTAGAAAAAGCCTCAAAATAAGCTTTGATGCTTTGGAAAGGGAGGAAAAACAAATTTTCATGGACGTGGCATGCTTTTTTGTTAATCAATTAAAGCGTATACCAATAAGAGTGTGGAAGGCGTCAGGGTGGAGTGATCAAAATGGACTACAATCATTAAAAGACAAGTGTCTGGTTGAAGAAATAGAAGATCCTGTGCCCGTATTGAGAATGCATGATCTTTTGCGGGACCTGGGAAGAGAAATGGCCAATGAGCTCAGCCAACCTCCTCGTCTGTGGCGTCCTGAGGATCTTAAAAAATTGGTATGTACTTTCCTCCTCCATATTATGTTGTGTATCAAATTAAAATGATATTGAGAATATTAGCTTCTTAATGAAGGCCCTCAATGAAAAGTAGTTAAAAGTAAAATCGTGAAGTTAAGAAAATAAATTATTAATTGCAAATTATATGTTAAAGATGTATAATTTGTTTTGGTAGCTATCCAAAAAAAAATAAGTTTTTATATTACATGTATTCATTGTAATAGAAAAATGGAATGTAAATGTAATAAAAATGTGAAGTATAAAAAAATATTACATATAATTAGCATGAGTAGAATTTTTAAAAATAACAAAATCTATTTATTAAACAATAAACTTCTTCATGGATACCCCATACCCTACACCTCCCAACACTGGTTGGTTGAAGTTGAAATTTGATGGGTCATCTAGGGGCAACCTAGGTTGGGCAGGAGGGGGTGGAGTGATTAGAGACTCATGTGGAAACTTCATCCTTGCCTATGTGGCAAACCTTGGAATTCACAATTCAAGCATGGCTAAAGTGGCAATTGTTTATCACTGGCTGATCGTGGCCAAGGAAAAGGTGCTCAAACGTATAATTATTGAAGGTGAGTTGAGCAATACCATTATGATGCTAAAAAAGGTGGCTAAATCGGTCCGGAAAGCTAACACTCTTATCACCAAGTATCAAGATCTCCTTCCCTTACTAGAACACATCAAGTTCTGCCATGTGAGATATGAAGGCAACTATGTGGTGGACAAGTTGTTGGGATGGGTGCGTATGTTAATGATTTCAAAATTTGGCTCCACTTGCACGAATACTAATGGAGGCTTGTGCCATGATCTTAAAGGACTCGTTAGTTAATGATGCATAATACCAAAGTTGGCCTTTTGTACTTGCCTTTCTCACCCTTTCAACTCCTTTCTAGTTAAGTTGGTGGAATTTTAAAATTATTGATGGTACTTCCTACCACTGTATTCCTCAAGCTTGTCACTTTCTCAACCTAATTTTCTATTTTGCAAACATGGAAGGTGGTTTTATTTAGATGGAACTTCACAATTGCTCTAGATTTAAGAATAATGAGAAGCTATGGGACAACATGATCAAGGGGAACCTAGATAATTATGTTGAAGGGATGATTGACCATGAACCTAAGCTCTCCTCTAATTTTTTTAATGCTTGGGGCAATGGGAATGTGAAGATTGGTAGTGTTACTTTCGTGGTTTTGGTGGAGACTATTGGAAAAGTGATAGGGTTGGCCCTTGATGGTGTGTCCTTTCCCAAAAAACCCAAAGGGAATTACAAGGACAACTTTGATCGATTTTTCCAATAGGGTGAAGGAGTTTCCAAGCTTCAAAGTGGCTAAAACAGGGAGGATCTCCATAAAATTTGGAAGGATGTGGCTCTGCCCTTAATGAAGTACTTCACCTAGGACGACATAAAAAAAGGTTCTACCTAGCTTTATTCTCCTCTGGTGGAGTCCATTCCATTGTGGCTAGGTCTACCTATTATCCCAATTTGATTGTTGACCTTATTGTTACCCACTCTAATATAGGGGAACATATTATGTCTCACTTTAGCTCCAAAATGCTTTCTAGGAAAAACCTTGCTACAAGGGCCAAATTTAAGGATATTGTTGCAACCAAAATGGATTAGGATGTAGGTGTCTTGTCTAAGATGCAATAGGAAGTGATTAATGAGGTTGTTGATGATTCTGGCTATGAATTTCAATCCTTGGAGGATTTAAACTCCTCAAATACTTCAGGATCAAACTAGTCCCTGTCTAAAATTGGAGGAAACCCTAGCTCTTCGTCCCTAAACCCTCCCTTGCTTGATCACTCCAAATTTTAGGGTATTACTTTGGCTCTAGAAAAAATTGTGAAGAACCTACATGAAGACCTCCAAAGGTAAGAAGAGTTGATAAAATGGCTCTTTGCAGAAATGAATGTGCCCATCAAGAAGATCAATTGACTAGAGGCAGTGCTTGAGCCTGGGGCCGGGGCCAACACTTGGGCAAATGAGTTGGATGAGGAGAGAGTGTGGACAATTACCAATGATCTAATGGGAATTATGGGTAGTGGAAAAATGGTAGATAGAAAGATTGCTGACATGGATTCCAGGATCAAGAATGCAAGGAGTAAGTTTAAGTAGGAAGAGATTAAGAAAACCCAGGAGGCCCTTAAAAAATGAATTGAGGAGGTTAATTGTGCTTGCAGGGATGTGGATAGAAAGCATAATGCCTACATACATGCTATCCATGACAAGATGGAAAGGAGAAAAGCAAAAAAAAGAAGATGCATGGATTCCTTAACCACAAGCTTTTACCCCATCACTTCGATGGTGAAGGCCACCCTTGACTCTGTGATGGTCCCATTTGGTTCTAGGGTTGGATCAAATAAAAATGTATCTTTTTTTGATAAATTTCTTAGTTTTCCATAATTGGTAGGACAATGGTACCCTAGGTAGTAGACCATCACTTTGTGTATGTGCTAAGTAGTTTTTTTTTAGTGGTCTTGGTTCTTTTTTGCGTGCTAGCTTTTAAGTTTAGTTGCTAGTTCTCTATTCACCCTGTTGTTGGCATTATGTGAACAGGCATGAGCCTTATGTGAACCGGCATGAAGACATAATGATATTGTATATTTTCATTGATGTCAATATGGGACATTGTGTGAACCGGCACATGTGACAAGTGAAGAGAGAGGAACCGGCATATGTGTGAACCGGTTTATATGCCAAAGTGAAGCGGCATATTTGTTCAAGGTGAACCGGCATGTAGTTATGGGAACCGGTATGAAGTTATAGGAACTGGCACATGGAAGCACTATATGACTACCAGTTGGTAGGAAGCTTCCACTTCGGGGTTTCCGGTTGGAGTACCTCAAGTTTGTGTGACTCAATTAGTGATCTTTGTCTGATGAGTTAGCAGTATGATGGAGGACGGATCGTGTTGCCACGTAAGTTCTGTGTGCGTGAAGGATCTTGCATAAAGATGACTATTCCTATCTACCTCAGGAATGTGCGAAGTCTGTCAAACGGTGATAATGCGTGATGGGTTATCAGCCGCCATGAAAATGGTGGATAATGGACGATGGAGAATGTCTTGAGATCGATTCAAGATTGTTGCATTTAATGCAGCATGATTCAATTGCTTAACCTAACAGGTTTAGGGTTTAGGGTTTTTGCTACCGACCTATATGTCTCCTATAAGGTCGATGTTGGGTTTCTTTCTGAGGTTGTTGGCAAAAGTTGTGAGTGTGTATCCAAGGAAAGTGATATGTGATTCTTGCCTGACCAAAGGAGAGAAGAGATACCTGCAAAGTGAATGTGCAGAAGGAAAAGAGGAGCCTAAATGGATCTGCACTAGCATTAAGTACTGTTAACAGATCATTGTAATACCTGTTGATCTTTAACCACTTCAATAGTTGTAAAATCCCCTAACAGGGTAGCCTTAATTGGCTTGATTCAAAATCCCTTAAATCGGGTGGTCTTAACCGGCTTGTTTCAAATCCCTTAACTGGGTAACTCGAGGCTAATGAGTTCTAAGAAGCTAGAGAAGCTTAGGAGATCCTTTCAGCTATCGAGTTCTTGAAATCCTCTAACAAGGTGACCCTATTGGGTTTAACCCTTAACCGAGTATCCCTTAACAGGATCGGTTCTTACCAAAACCTATTGTAATGTCCTTAACCAGACAAGGCTCCTAATAGAGTGGACTTCTAAAGAGTTCAAAAAGCAGCTTGTGGGTATTCATCCCCACCATGGTTTTTCCCAGTTGGGTTTCCACGTGAAAATTATGTGTGTCATGTGAAATGCTTCTAACTTGTGATGCTTTGTTTTATCTGTTTAGCACATGAAGGTTCTATGTTTTATGCCTATCTATAAAACATAGTGAACTCATTGTTGTGAAGATCTGATGGTAAAGTTTACTGGTTTATGCATGAGAATATAATGATATTGTAGTATTGAGTTAAGAGGAAAGCTTATTGAGTGACCGGTTCATGACTGATTGAGCCATATTGGATGTTACCGGTTGCACTCTGTTTTACCTGTATTCCTGTTTATCAGTCATTTAGGGTATTTGTTGTCAAACCGGTTTTTGACGATATTTGTGTTTGTATTGATTCACCGCCCCCCCCTCTAAGTACCGGTTTGGTACTAGTGGTTCATCATTGAGTTATCAATTGGTATCAGAGCACTACAGGTCCTCTGTGTTGTAAGCTTAACCGCTTGAGGAAAAGATCCTAGTCTAATGATGAAGAGGGAAGGTCCAAAGTTTAATAGGGAAAATTTTGTTATATGGAAAGACATGGGTGTTCAGCACTGGAGTTATGTTGAAAATGTATATGTTGTTCCTACCGGTACTCTCATCAATGACCAAAAGAGAGAGATACAAGAAAATGGGCAAGTCATGGAAGCCCTCATCAGTAGTCTATCTGACATTGAGTTTATTGATGTTCAGGACAAGGCAAATCCCAAAGAGGTATGGTATGCTCTTGAAAATATCTATGGTGGTGATGAGCATGTAAAACAGGCTAAGGAAGAGAGCTTGAGAGGAAAGTTTGAAGACATGCGGATGGTTGAAGGAGAGACCATTCAGTAGTATGGAATAAGAATCAAAACTGTTGTTGGAGAAATAAAGAGTGCAGGTGGCAAAATAGAAGATTCCACTATGGTAAGTAAAGTCCTGAGATCCCTATTGCCGATCTATGCAATAAGGGTTATTGCTATTCATGAGCTGAGATCAATAGACAAGTCTAAGGTGTCCTTGGACTCCATAGCCAAGTTGACAGCTTATGAGCTGAATAGTTTTGATGGTAGTGTTCAAAAGACAAAATCAACTTTTAAAGCTTCTACTATACTATCCAGAAAAGGAAAAGAGGCTAGCACTAGTCGGGAACCTAATCAAAATAGAGAAATGAAGGATGAAGTGTTTCTGATGGAATTTGAAGCTCTTCTTGCCAGGAGATTTCCAAAATGGACTGGTAAATACAAAGGTAAGCTTCCTTTGAAGTGTTTCTCTTGTAACTGGATAGGACATATTGCTATGAACTATCCTAATAGTGACAACAAGGATAAACCGGAAAGGCTCAAGAAATTCAAAGGAGGAAACCGGAGAAATTGTTTTGTGGCAGTTGATGAAGGTGTCACAGATGAGGAATCAGAAGATGAAGAGAATGAAGACATTGTGTTTGTTGCTGTAAAGGAAGATGTAGTAGACAAAAAGGCTCTTGTCTCTCGGTTTGATGATTCCAATGAATGGATCATTGACAGTGGTTGCTCTCACCATATGACTGGTGACCAGAGCAAGTTTCTATCCTTAGAGGAGTATGATGGTGGTGTGGTTTGCTTTGGCAGTGATGCACCATGCATAGTCAAAGGAAGAGGGTCCATCTCTTTGAATGGAAAGAGTAGTGTTGACAATGTGTACTGGGTTGATGGTCTCAGACACAACCTTCTAAGTGTTGCCTAGCTAAATGACAATGGTCTCACTCTGCAATTCGAGAATGGAGTTTGTAGAATCAAAGGTAAAGATGGTAAATTGGTAGCCACCGGCATGTAGACTAAAGGTATCCTATTTCATCTGAATGCAAATATAAGTACATGTCTTATGGCTAAGCTTGATGATAGTTGGATATGGATAGGAGATTCTACAATGTGAACTTTGATAACATTGTGAAGGCTAGTAAGATCAAGGCAGTTAGAGGGTTGTCGGTGCTGAGAAAACCAGATAATACCTTGTGTAGAGAATGTCAATTGGGGAAAATGTCTTCCTCAACCTTTAAATGTAAATCTTTCACTGCTAACAACTTGCTTGATCTTGTGCATACTGATTTATGTGGTCCTATGAAAACTAGAAGTGTGCAGGGTGATAGGTACTTCATGATTCTCACTGATGACTGCTCAAGAATGACGTGGGTCACATTCTTGAAAGACAAGTCTGAAGATTTTGGGAAATTCAAAGCTTTTAGAGCATTAGTGGAGAAGGAAAGCGGTAAAAGGATCAAATGTCTTAGAACTGATCAAGGAGGGGAATTCACTTCCAGTGAATTCAACAAGTATTGTGAAGAATTTGGCATCAAGAGACATCTGTCTACCCCTCGGACTCCATAGCAGAATGGCCTAGTAGAGAGGAATAACTGGACTATGGTTGAAGCAGCTAGAACCATGTTGATCCAAGGAAAGGTTGCACACACCTTTTGGAGAGAAGCGGTGAGCACTACAGTCTACACTATGAACCGGGTACTCATCAAAAAGGGAAAGGACAAAACTCATTATGAGTATTGGACCGGTAAGACACCTATGGTTAACTACTTTAAGGTATTTGGTAGCAAATGTTACATCAAGAGGAGTGAACATCAGGGCGAATTTGAAGCTAAATGTGATGAAGGAATATTTCTAGCATATTCCACCAAGAGTAAAGCTTTCAAGTGCTACAACTATAGGACTCAGAGAATTATGGAAAGCATCAATGTAAGAGTTGATGAATCCTTTGAGAAGACTGAGGAAACTAATAGTGAGCAAGTTGTAAATGAACTAGTTGCAACCTTCTGGGAACCGGTTGTCAGTCAATCGAGTACTAGTAATAGTGTTCCTGAACCGGCGAATACTGAAAAGCAAGAAGAACTAGTTAAGACCATTCCTCGGTATTTCAAGTTGAATCATGATCCCAAGCAGATCATAGGTGATAAGGATGCAAGAATCCTTACCAGAAGAAAGATCAGAGAAAACTCATGTATGATCTCTGAATTTGAGCCTAAGTCATTCAAAGAGGCTCATAAAGATGAAGATTGGATCAAGGCAATGGAAGAAGAACTTGACCAGATAGAGAAAAATGGTACATGGTCCTTGGTACCTAGACTAGAGCATAAAAATGTCATTGGCACCAAATGGGTGTTCAGAAATAAGTTGAATGAGGATGGCATAGTGATTAGGAATAAAGCCAGACTGGTATGCAAAGGATATGCTCAAGAAGAAGGTGAAGACTATGGGGAAACCTTTGCTCCTATAGCCAGATTGGAAGGAGTTTGTATTCTTCTTGCATATGCAGCTTTTAAGAGATTCAAGGTATATCAAATGGATGTAAAATCTGCATTCCTAAATGGTGTACTTGAAGAGGAGGTGTATATTGAGCAACCAGATGGGTTTACCCTATCTGACGACAGTGACATGGTATGTAGGCTACATAAAGCATTATATGGTTTAAAGCAAACACCTAGGGCATGGTATGAGCGCCTACATTCCCATCTTGTGAAGATTGGATTTGAGAGAACAAGTGAAGATAGCAATATCTACTTGAAGTCTAAAGGAGATCAGATGCTGACCTGTGAAGTTTTTGTTGATGACATCATCTTTGGTGAAGATGACAAGATGAGTCATGAGTTTGCTGATGAGATGAAGAAAGAGTTTGAGATGTCACTCATAGGGGAGATTAAGTTGTTCATTGGACTGCAGATCCAGTAGATGAAAGATGGAATCTTCATCACTCAGTCCAAATATGTCAAAGAGGTGTTGAAGACTTTTGGAATGGAAGATAGCAAACCGGTTGGTACACCGATGGTGACCGATTGCAAATTGACAAAGGAGGATGATTCCGCACTGGTTGATGAGAAGGAATACCGATCAATGATTGGTAAGTTTCATTATGTAGTGCATAGCATACCGGATATTGCACATGCAGTTGGCATCACTACAAGGTTCCAAAAGAGTCTAAGAGAATCTCACTTGAGTGTAGTCAAGTGGATTCTTAGGTATCTGAAGGGAACAGTTGACTATGGATTGTGGTACCCATACAACAATAATTTCAATCTGAAAGTATTCACAGATGTTGACTGGGCCGGTAATGTGGATGACCAGAAGAGCACAACCAGTGGTGCATTCTTTCTCGGTGATAGACTGGTCTCATGGATGAGTAAAAAGTAGAGTTGCATCTCTCAGTCTACAGCAGAAGTGGAGTATGTTGGAGCTTTCATGAACTGCACTCAAACAAACTGGATGAAGCATGTACTGGAAGGCTTCAAGATCCCTGTATCTGAACTGGTAAGTATATTCTGTGATAACACAAGTGCTACCAATATATCAAAGAATCCGGTTTTACATTCTACAACCAAGCATTTTGAGCTTAAGTATCATTTCTTGAGGGAAAAGGTTCAGAATAAAGAGATTGCTCTGGAGCATGTGTCCAGTAAGGAGTAGTTAGCAGACATATTCAACAAGCCTCTCCCAAAGACAACATTTGTGCATTTGAGAGGTGAATTAGGGGTATTGCCCCTTTAGGAGGTGAACTAAAAGTGATTGTTCCACATCAGTCAGGTACTGGAAAGACAAAGTTTTGGTTGATTGGTGTGTTGAAGGATGCTACTCCTCAGGGGGAGCAGCATGATGAAACAATGATGACTCTACCTCCACTTTGGCATTGTTGTCAAAGGGGGAGAAGGAGTGAAGCAAATATTTGCAGCAAATGGGGAGAAGATGTGAAGCAAAGAAGATATCTTTTGTATATTGCCATCAATGCCAAAGGGGGAGATTGTTGGCATTATGTGAACTGGCATGAGCCTTATGTGAACCGACATGAAGACATAATGATATTGTATGTTGTCATTGATGTCAATATGGGACATTGTGTGAACCAGCACATGTGACAAGTGAAGAGAGAGGAACCGACATATGTGTGAACCAATTTATATGCTAAAGTGAAGCGACATATTTGTTCAAGGTGAATCGGCATGTAGTTATGGGAGCCGGTATGAAGTTATGGGAACCGGCAAATGGAAGCACTGTATGACTACCTGTTGGTAGGCAGCTTCCACTTCGGGGTTTCTGGTTGGAGTACCTCAAGTCTGTGTGACTCAATCAGTGATCTTTGTGTGATGAGCTAGTAGTATGGTGGAGGATAGATCATGTTGCCACATAAGCTCTATGTGCGTGAAGGATCTTGCATGAAGATGACTATTCCTATCTACCTCGGGAATGTGTGAAGTCTATCAAATGGTGATAACGCGTGATGGGTTATTAGCCACCATGAAAATGGTGGATAGTGGACGATGGAGAATGTCTTGAGATCAATTCAAGATTGTTGCATTTAATGCAGCATGATTCAATGGTCAGGATCGAACCGTTTGAATTGCTTAACCTAACAGGTTTAGGGTTTAAGGTTTTTTCTACTGACCTGTATGTCTCCTATAAGGTCGATGTTGGGTTTCTTTCTGAGGTTGTTGGCAAAAGTTGTGAGTGTGTATCCAAGGAAAGTGATATGTGATTCTTGCCAGACCAAAGGAGAGAAGAGATACCTGCAAAGTGAATGTGCAGAAGGAAAAGAGGAGCCTAAACGGATCTGCATTAGCAGTAAGTGTTGTTAATAGATCATTGTAATACCTGTTGATCTCTAACCACTTCAATAGTTGTAAAATCCCCTAACAGGGTAGCCTTAACTGGCTTGATTCAAAATCCCTTAAATCGAGTGGTCTTAATCGGATTGTTTCAAATCCCTTAACCGGGTAACTCGAGGCTAATGAGTTCTGCGAAGCTAGAGAAGCTTAGGAGATCCTTTTAGCTATTGAGTTCTTGAAATCCTCTAACAAGGTGACCCTACTGGGTATCCCTTAACAGGATTGGTTCTTACCAGAACCTATTGTAATGTCCTTAACCGGACAAGGCTCCTAACAGAGTGGACTTCTAAAGAGTTCAAAAAGCAGCTTGTGGGTATTCATCCCCACCATGGGTTTTCCCAGTTGGGTTTCCACGTGAAAATTATGTGTGTCATGTGAAATGCTTCTGTCTTGTGATGCTTTTTTTTTATCTGTTCAACACATGAAGGTTCTATGTTTTATGCCTATCTATAAAACATAGTGAACTCATTGTTGTGAAGATCTGATGGTAAAGTTTACTGGTTTATGCATGAGAATATAATGATACTGTAGTATTGAGTTAAGAGGAAAGCTTATTGAGTGACCAGTTCATGACTGATTGAGCCATACTGGATGTTACCAGTTGCACTCTATTTTACCTGTATTCTTGTTTATCAGTCATTTGGGGTATTTGCTGTCAAACCAGTTTTTGACGATATTTGTGTTTGTACTGATTCACCCCCCCCACTCTCAGTACCGGTTTGGTACTAGTAGTTCATCATTTAGTTATTACCTACTAGGTTTTTGTTGTGTTTTTATGGGGGTCTTTTTGCTAGTTACACATCCCTCATGCACTCTTGGTGTCGCTTTGCGGTTATGTAATGGTACAGGCCTATCCCACTTTTATTAATCAAAACAATAAACATATCCATTCTCATTCTTGATGAAAAATCTTGAAGTTACAAAAATATTTTTGGGAATAGTTCTGGTTAAAATTTTAGCTATTTGTATAGATGCAGGACAAAATTACTATTCCATTTGTCCATTTTTTACCAAATCTCAAATGAAAAGATCTCATATCTCTATTTTTTTATATATAACATGAAACATAGAGTTCTTGGTCATTGCAATGGTACTATTGCATCATGTTGTAAATTATAATTAGGTGTTTTTGTAGTAGATGTAAATTATCTAAAATCATTTTAATCCACATGGCTTGATAAATTTCTATTAAAAAAATAATTATACTTTATCTAAAGAAATGGCCACAATTATGTTCTTTTTACTAGTTCAATAAATAATTGTAGATCCATGTGTGAAAATATAAGCAGATGTTGATTTTCTATCATCTTCTCAATAAATCCAATCACAACCCATATAATCAACTAGTTAATATATTTTTATGAAAAAACAAGTGATGTCACAAATTTCTATGCTACAAATATACTTTAATAGTATTTGGCAACACACCAATGAGACTCGTGCATCTTTTATGAAGTCAGAGATGGGGCTCATTATATCTAGTATTGGTTGTAGTGAGGCACGTGAGACTTCTAACAAAATTTATTTGAAAATTTTGCATCCACCATCAAGTGTGCATCTTCCTTTATTAACTACTCACCAAGTGCTAAGGGAGTTGTAACTATGATGTCTATCATCATTCTTAATTTATTTAATAAATTTATTACATACTAGCATAAGAAATTTATATAACTTCTAGTTGTTGTTGTACTTTTACACTAAGAAAATAATGCACAAGCCCCAATTAAATAAGATCCAAGCAAATTTTTATTTCAATTTTACCTAAAATCTATCTATTAACATTTTTCTATTATATATGTATAAATAAGATCAAAAGCATAGAGAGAAATAGTAAAAAAAAAATCAGCATGTTTGATGTAAAATATTGTCTTTGAGTGGCTTTAGTGGAAACATTTCTTTATGAAATAACTTCCAATTCTTGTATACCAACACATGGAAGGCTTAGTTCAACCCATAGAGAGATTTCTTCAATTTGTAACAAATTGTTGTTTGACCAAAGTTGCATACCTTATGTATTGTTCCATAGAAACTTCTTCATCTTTATGATAGTTAAGGATAATTCTACATCCATTTGAATATAAGAAATATGCATTATGCAACAACAAATAGCATTCTCTTAATGATATTAAATATTGCAAATAAAGAAAAGATTTCTAAATATCTATTCTAAGTATTTCTATGAATCTCTTAGCAACTAACTTTCCCTTATGTTGTCTCACCAAACCATCAACTTGATATTTCATCTAATAAAACCATTTGACACTAATTCTTATTAATTATTTTTTTCAATTACTTCCATCTCTTGATTTAGAATATTAATCTGTTCTTTATTAACATCAAACCATACTTTCTCCTTATAGATTCTTCATACATAGAGGGCTCAATTTGAATTTGATTAAAGAAAACAAAGTTAATAGCCTGGTTCATATTCACACTCTTGTGAAAAAACTTACTCAAACTATTTTTATTTCTTAAAGATCTTGGACTTTCTATTGGACTTGAATTGTCACATGAATCTGTGTCATTAGGAGAACATGGCTAACTTGAACTTCAAGAAATAAAACTTGATCGTGTGGAAAAATGATGAACATTGTCATCTATTGCATCCATTATTTGTAGTATTTTTACTAAAAACCACCTTGTCATTGTCATACTATCCCTCCATAAAAAACGACACCCAATTTGTAATTCATTCCTTTGTTTCAAAATCATAAAAATTATACCCTTTAGTTGCATCGAAGTTTTTTAACTTCTAGATGAGAATATGTACATCTGTTCATAAACTAAATACATGGAAATGATTGTTAAAAGTCTAATGACCACTAAAGTTTTTCTTTGAAATGATGATTGATAATAATTTTACAAGGATTTGATTTAAGATATATATTATTGTCGCTACTAATTCTTCCTATAAAAAAATTGTGATATTTTATTACAACATACTTTGTGCCATTTTTAATATAAGACAATTATTTATTTCTACAATATTGTTTTAGGAGTATCAGCTAAAGTAAGTTCTCTCTTGATGTTATAATTTTTAAAAGATATAGAGAGATCTTTTGAAATGGATTCTTCCTATATCTATATTCAAAATTTTGAGATAACATTCATTTTTATTTTTAGTCATGGCTTTGAAATTCTTGATGCATTCAAGAGATTTGATTTTCTCTTAATAAAAAAAAAATCACCTATAAAAATATTCTTACCCAATGATTACTCCTTAATATCACAAAGAATGTTGGTACGCATAAACACAAGATTTTGTCCTCCACAATTTATTTATTAGAAAACTATCTTGGTGTTGCTTACCAATTGCATTCTTGATCAAACTTATTTTGTCTAGACTATTGAAAGTCCTCTTACCATATAATTATCGTGAAACAAATTTTATTGTTGAAGATTGTCAGATCATAAATCATATTTGGTTCCTTTGAGGGCATACATTTTAGTAAAAAATAATTTGAGAGAAATTAACCCATTCTCTATCATTGAAGTCGTGACTAAAAGATGTTAATTAGCATATTTATAAAATTTATTGAAATAATTAGATTTAAACTTAACTATTTTACTCCTAGAAGCTATCCAACACTTAAAATACCATATTATAGTATTGGGCACAAAATTTATCATGAATATAAGTAGTTTCTCTTCACATAGCCTTTACAATGATAATATATTTTTCTATTGCATCAATCTCTTTATCATCACTAAAGTTAACTTCAATTCTTTAAATTTTATCTAATCAAAAAAATAGATTTATTTATCATCTAGTTTGAATAGTGGTTATGTGCAAACCATACATATTTATTTTTCTCCTTTTCGAAAATGCATGTGAAGAATGTGAAGTATTTCACGTTGTTAAAAGAATCTTCAATATGATTGGCTCAACTTATTCAAGTTAGATTTCATCATTCTACACTAAAACTTAGTGTCCACAATGATCATAATACCTATAGTAGACACTTTTGAGATCCCTACAACTTTCTTCTCTTCACTTATTATTTTTACAATCATGCCCTCTTCCATTAGAAAGTCTCTCTTGAAATTTATTTGAGGTAGAGTAGTATATTTTTCTTCAATATATAGAGTAGACTAGAAAGAGTGTACTAGACTCTATAAAATGTTGCATATACTATTGATAGAATTTCAGATTTTTTATTTTATTACAATTTATTGCATTTTTCATTAGTTTACAATAAATTGAGCCCTTTAGATAAAATTTTGAATAGAATACTTTTTTTATCTATAAAATTTTAAAATCTTTTTCTAAAAGTTTGAAGTTGTACCAATCTAATATTAGATCAAGGCTATTCAATTTGCAAAGCCTTCCATGTACCATATGATTTTCTCATGCTAGAAATATGAAAAAAAGTTGAAATATCTATTTTACATTGAATAGTGACAAATTGATTGTCCTTCCCATTGTCATGTTTCAGCCAAGTTTTTTTATTTTCTATCAAAGCATTTAAAGTATTTTGATTTGTAGGTTTAGTTTATCTTACTTACGGCAATTCTTATAGATTGTGGGACAAGACTAGAGTCTTCATTTTGATGTTTCAATATTCAAAGTTTTCTCTTATAATGGTGGAAGCTATAATGATAAGTTGCTACCATTGAACATTTGATAATGATTTGAAGATAACTATAATCTGTATTTATCATTTGTACAATAAAATTTTTACAATCTTCTTTGATACCAATTAAAAAAATGAATAACAAAAATTGAATAATATGGTTTAAAAAATACTGTTAACACAAAATTACAGATTTGAAAATAAATTATTAAAAATTATACACACATACCAAATCTCTCATTCTGTGTTTTCTTAAGATATTAATACACATATATAATTTCTTTTGATACTGCAGACTACAGCTTAAAATTGCACAAATTTCTACATTACATGCAACCACCGCAAACGGAGAGAAAACGTGCAAATCTAATAAAAAGATTAAATGCAGTTTTAATGAATACAATAAATAAAAGCTGTCCCTAGGACAAACAAACATCTTCACTTATAATACACAGGCTGAGTCCCTTCTGTGAATGCAGGAATCAAAAGGATTTGAAAACATCTTCGCTCAAACCAATGGAAGGTGTTTTCATTCTATTTTTGACATGTCCCTGAATTATGAAGTTAAATTCTTTCTAGGGAAATTGGATGACAATGCAGAAACGTCATCGTGTTTGTTATGGCTTCACCTTCGGTACTCAACTATATATTCTGAACCATATGCCTTCAATTTAAATAGTTTAAGGCATCCACATGACAAGAGCTCCAGTGTTCAGCCAACAATTCCTCCATGGGTGCCGCTGAAAAATATACAATGTTTAACAATCAGCAATGGATATTTCAAAAGATTGTGGCAGCAAGATGCAGAGGTATTCTACCATATTCCATACAAAATTAAGTCTCCTTCATTATGGTATGGTTGATTCCCAATTATGCCTACCATTCCAAAGTCTAACACAAAATTGTTTTGAGTTTCAGGCTCCCTCTGAAATAAAAGAGCTGGAGATTGACGGAACTTTTATAGAAGAGTATCCAGATTACTTAGGAATATTGACTAATGTGGAAAAGGGAGTCAACGAGGGGCAACATATGTCAAAAATGAAGTCATTGATAGTAAAGACACGTAGAAAACTTTCAAAATCCCTCTCGAAGAATTCTCACAGAAAGTCTTCCACTGTTAAGGCTCCATTGAGCTTTATTGAAAATCTAGCAATTAAAGAACAAGAAAACATAGAAAGAATTGAAATTAACGGAAATTATTGTCCATGCCTTCAATCGTTGGAACTTTCTTCCGTTGGAAATCTTATTGAAGTGCAGTTTACAAGAGTTGAAACATTAAATTGTTTTAATATTAGCAATTGTCAATATCTGAAATCCTTGTCAGTGACTTCTGATCTTACAAAGCTTGAGGAATTGAGCATTAGTAAATGCCCTATGCTTGAGGAGCCAAATCTTGGCAATTTGAGCTGCCTGAAAAAGATAAGAATCACAAAATGTGATATGAATATTGTGCCAGGAATATCCAGTTTCAAGATGCTTGTAGAATTGAATGTTCATGGATGTCCAAAGCTTCGCGAGCTATCTCTTGAACATCTGAGCTGCCTGGAAAAAATTATAGTTGAGTGCTGTGATCGTTTGCAAAATGTGGCAGGACTGTCTCATCTTCTAAAGCTTGTAGAAGTTAGTATTTCTTTGTGTTGGACGCTTCAGCTTGAATTGTGTCTGGCGGATTTGAAGAGTCTCAAGAGGATAACAGTTGATAGTTCTGTCAAGGTGAAAGTTTTTGACCTGATCGGTTGTAGAAGTCTGCATACATTATCAGGAATATCACTCGAAATGATTCGAGTGTTAAACATTTGTGGCTGTCCAGAGCTTAAGAATTTGCCAGTTATTTGTGGTCCAAGTTGCCTGGAGTTGATTATAATTAATGAATGTGGACAACTCAATAACCTCAAGTTGACTGACTGTAAAAATTTAAAGAGAGTAGCCGGTAATTTTGATCTTCAAGGATTATCCATATCAGATTGCCCAATGCTTCAAGAGCTGCCATCTTTTGGGCGTGTAAATCACCTTGAGGAAATTAGCATTGTCCAGTGCGGGAGCCTCCAAAACATGACTTTACCAATGACTCTTAAGCGTCTTGAGTTAAATGCTTGCGGAGAACTCAAAACACTGTTGGGAATTTCTGGTCTTACAAAACTTGAAGAGTTAAATATAAAACGTTGCTCCCAGCTTCGGCTTGAATGGAACTTTTCTAGCTGTAACTTCCTGAAAAGTATTACCATTGTTGAATGTTGCAATGTGTACCACATTAGTCTGCCAGCTACACTCAACGAACTCACAGTGCAGCGGTGCATAGAATTCCAAATGATCGCAGCAACAGTCAGTCTTCCTAAGCTTACTTATCTGTATATCAGTGACTGTGAGAAGCTTGAGATGTTACCGGATCTTGCGGGACTCAGCTACTTGACCATTGATTCTTGTCAGAAACTGCACAACATATCATTACCAACGACACTCATCAAAATCACACTCCAACGGTGCAGCAAATTGCAGAAGGTAGCAGGAATGGCCGATCTTACAAAGCTTGCAGAATTGAACATTAGTGAGTGTCCGGAGATTGAGTTGCCAGCTTTTTGTGGTCTAAGTTGCCTGGAAAGGATCACAATTGATGGGTGCAAGAAATTCAATTATCTTCACCTGTTTGATTGTGCGATTTTGAAAGCAGTTAGGGGTAACTTTGATCTGGGCCATCTGTCACAGTTGCGGATATCAGATTGTCCAGAGCTTGAAGAGCTACCTTGTTTGGCACGTCTAACTAGCCTCGAGGAGATTCACATATTCAGGTGTGGCAAACTGCACAAAGTAACTTTGCCAAGAACTCTGAAGAATCTTCAGTTGAATTCATGTAAAGAGCTGAAAAGAGTGTCAGAAATATCCGGTCTCGCGAGTTTGAAAGACCTGATTATTTCTAACTGTGGGCATCTTGAGCTTGATTTGCGTCTCGAGGATATGGACTCTCTCCAGACTATAATATTTGATTGTTGTGCGAAGATCAAGTCATTTCTGTTGAACAATTGTCAAAATCTGAAAAGAGTGTCGGGTAACTTTGATGTGGACTCGATTTCGATCTGTGGTTGTCATGAGCTTGAGGAGTTGTCAATAAGTGATTGTCCGGGACTGAGCTGCGTGGAGAAGATTTATATTGAATCATGTGATAAGCTGCAAAACATAAAATTGCCAACGACACTCATCGAACTCAAAATACAGTTGTGCAGAGAATTGCAACGAGTTGCCATTAGTGCATTTCCAGAGGTTGGGAGGTTGTCAGTTCTTGCCAGACTGAGCTGTCTGAAGAGCATTACCATTGACTCTTGTGAAAAGCTGGAGAACATAGAAGGTGTTCAAGACTTGCAGGCATTGGAAGTAATCCAGCTTCTATATTGCAGCTACGCAGCAATAAATGATTGCATTCCCAAGTTGAAGGTATCGATTGCAACTGTCCTTTTAACATGTAATCATATTTCTCTTATTAAGTGTATGGGTTTTTGAGTTCACAGTTTTATTGTCACTATAAATTTCTTTATCTGAGCTAAGGGTTTGCTTTTTCAATCCAGCGAATGCCGTCAGCCTTTATTCAAGTAGTTGGAAGAGCAGCGGAGGGGGCGGACTCAAATTTGAACCCTTCTTTGATATCCGAGGCTTATCTTTACCAGTCAGACATTTGGCATTCAATGAGTGCAATCATCATATGCAGTGTGGTTGTGGTCGACGTCAATAACTCTGTTCCAGGTCACACCATAAATGAATCCCTCGAAGATTCTACGTGGAAATTTAACTTGAGACAAGGAGAATGGATAATTACCACGATAATTACCCACCAGAATTATAGATTACTTTACAAGCAATTTGATAACCTTAGTAAACAAGGAATTATGAAGAAGTGGTGCGCCTGGGGCGTGAATAAATGTGAAGATTGGAGAATCTGCAATGCTTTAACAACAATTATTGATGAGCTACATCAGAAATAATTTTGGTAAGTCAACACAAGTTTGTTGGGATTAAGATGTTTCAATTTCAAATCTTTATATTGATAGTTAATGTAATCAATTATTTTGGTACATATTGATTTATTTTTAAGAGGTTGGAACTAAAAAATTGATTTACTTTTATGAGATTGGAATTAGAAAATTATTAAAAACTGATTTGATAATTTTTTTATAAAGATTTGAGAGTCAAGATTTGTGGTTTTTATTTTAGAACAAAAAAAAATGGATAATCATTTCTTGGAGGCTAAGTTAAGGAAGGATTTGCTTTCCTTGGAGATTTATGCTCAAGAAAGAAGATTCTTTTATTGAAATAAAAAAAAAATGATGTTTTTAGAACCATTTATGAAAATGATTTCTTCAACTTTTTTGCTTTATTGAAGATGGAGGTTGTTGTCTTTGGCACCTAACTTGTAAAGCATTATATGCTTGAGTTGTATTTCATTGTAGAAGGATGAAAGGATGATTTTTACAGAGCTATTGTTATATTATCTGTGTTTCTCTTTGGAAGAGAAATATATAGTCTCCATGTTAAGATTATGACTCTACAAGTGTATTGTAACTTATTTGTTGCAAATTAATACATTGGTTCGATACTTTGGACAGTGGGGTTTTTTACCTGAAAAGGTTTTCCCCACATATATTGGCGTTTCTTTTCTTCTATCTAATTTCTCTTTCTTTCATGTTTTAAAGTATTATTATATGTGTTGTTATGCTACTAAAATTTATATAGATCTGTGAACTGAATTATCTTTCCTCAAAGAGTTAATGCAATAGAAAATTAACGATGTTCTTTTTTCTTTAAAAGCATAGTAGTATGTTCTTGTATTGTGGTAATAAATAGATAATTAAAAGAAACAAATTATACAAAAGGTTCATAATGTTTCTTAGAGGTCTTTCTAGGACATCCCTTTTCCTTTCAACTTTCATGTTGGTCTATTAGAAAAATCATATTTATTTTTCTTAATTAAGGAGATAACAAATTTTGTTTAACATTTAACTTTATAGGTAGTTACCTTTATTTCTTGTTACTTCAATGTTTTGGTTTTAAATATTAATATTAGTTTTTCTAATTTTATGATTTTGATTGAGTCATTTCTATTGTAATGGTGTGACAAAGTTAAAATAAATGTTTGGTGAAAATTTAAGGGACATTAAATAAACAATTGTGATTGTATGAAGTTTATTTATGAAGATTTAATATAGAGGCTCTAGTAGTACAAATACTTGAAAGATAAGATTAACCAACATTAAGCAATTAGAATAAACAAATGGTATTTCCTATAGAATCCTCAAAATTGGGTGGGATGATGAGAAAATTTATAATTTATCCTTTTGCAAAATTTAAGGGACAAGGTGCAAAATCCACCGCTCAAACACTACATTTTTTTAACATTGCTTATCAGCTTAATCAACCAAAGATTTGTCATCTATCTTAGAAGTGTTGACTTCATAACTTTTTGTTCACTCTAGTGGTAACAACTCGATGAAACCACATATATGAATAACTCAAAAGTGTCTCAAGCTCCCACAATTAGGGTCATCCCTAGACCCAAACCTAAGCCTCGAGGGTTCATTTCTAATGACCTTTCCTAGGTATCCTCTCATGGAAAATCATAGGCTAGTGGTTTGCATTCAATGTTACATGGAGTTTATTCTATCCTCTCAATGAGATCTCTAATCTCTCCTTAAACCTTAGCTATTTATTAAGTGAATCTATTAACTTACTCTCATTACTATAAAAAGAAATTCATTGCCATCAAGTGTGGTTCCATATTTAATATTACCAATAATTTAGTGTTAAATGTACAGATATGCACAAGGGTCATATCAGATCTCATACACTTAGTGACTATCCCAGTCACATAAACACAAGGAAATAGCTCATACACATCACAAGTACACAAGATGGCTAGCTCTAGCATACAACACACACATAGTGAGTAACTCCCACATGCATCACAAAGATAATAGTGATTGGATCATATAAATGCATCACAAAAATAAAAATGATTGGCTCATAAAAATATCACAGGGATAATAATGATTAACTCATATACAATGGCTAAATAACACTTGCCTATAATACACTCTAGATAGAAAAAGAATGTTGGTGGATAACACATTACACCATGGGTCCCATTCCTTTTCTTGTTTTTCTACACCAACAAATTTAGGAAGAAGATTTGGTGTATCCCATACCACACCAAGGGGTCAGTCCTCAACCCAATAGGGTCAAGTATACCATTAGACAACTAATAAGATGATTTAGTGCATCACATACTACACCGCAATTCTACCCTCAATCCAAAGGATTTCCACAACTAATGAACCAACCTAGCTCATTGGATTCTGACTTCAATTTCCTATAGGTCATCGCGAAAAGTATGTCCAACTTGGAAGTAGTTTTTGACATATGCCACCTAGTGACTTTAGTGATATTGTCAACAATCTTCTTCATAATTATAGGTAACACTTGGCACTAATCACCCCTATGCTATAGGTGACTGCTAGCGAACCTTCCTAATATAAGTCTTAGCTTTGGTTACGACTACCTGCATGACAAGGAAACTACCCATGCAACTATTATTGTATCAAATCCTAAAAATCCCACAACATTCTTTCACCTATGTGAACTAGGTGAATGCTAGCAAGTCCAAAAGATACAATAGTAGTTATAAGCATCCACCATTGGCACAATCCAATGAAAACTTTCTAACTAATACCATATCATATCCAAGGTAGCCATGGCAATTTCACCTATTTGAACCAGGTGAATGTTGACTAACCCCTTACAGTAGTTGAGACATTTATTATTGGTGTGGTCCAATGATTGTGTATCACTACATAAATGTACCAATAGTTCAAACTTGTGGGGGTCATACATAAAAAATTGCATAGAGCTAAACAATTGGATAAGTATAACACAATCAACTAATTTAAGATCCTATGCATAGATACCTATAGGTCTGGGGTTAAGCTTCATGAACAAATCACGTACAACCAACACAAGATGACCTCAACTCATCATGTATCCTTAAGAAAATACTGACTATAAGGTAGTCAACCCATTTACTTCCTTTAGATTATTAATTAGAAGCACATTATGTAATAAATACATGTTATAAGGTTATCTCAACTCTTCCATTGTCTTCTAATGCTTATTTTATCCTCATCTAAATCCTACTTAAGAAGGATGGTTAAACCAATTGAAAACAACCCCTAAACTTGGTAGTTATCCCTCCTCCTACCTCCACCCCATCCCCATCCCCATCCCCACATCCACATCCACCCCCTAGAAACTTGAGGTGCTCCTATTACTATTTATATCACCTACCAAATCTAAATCAACATAAGCCTATAGAGTATAAATGAACATAAGCCTATAGTACCTCTCAAATACTTGAGAATCCACTTTATTGCATTCCTGTTCTCTTTTTTACAATCGTTCATATACTTTCTCACTATAGAATTCTTCTTAATTTTTAAATATAAGTCCTAGACTCCCCTCACTGCTACAAACCCACGAAACATTTTTTTTTTTTTTTTAATTACACTAGCAGATCCTCTCTATAGTCAATTAGAATTGGACAATTACAAATTAAGATTTCAACTAAGAAAAACATAATTAGATCTACAAATCAATAACTACATTCACGGTCTCTCGTTTAGCCTCTCTCTGCACATTCCACTTTTACACCACTCATCTACCTCGATGTAAAACCCCATATACATCACGGGCTCTTACATTCTCTGTGCCTGGGTTTTCCACCATACCTTCACTTTTAATAAAGCGTCGCTATCCATGATGCCGTGTCTTCACACAAAATTGATCGCAGCCCCTTCCTTTGAGTGATGTATCTGTTCTCTACGTAGCCACAAACGCACCTTTCTCTCTTCTTCAACCTATGCATCAAGCCTCCCTTCCTACTCAACATCCACACTCTTCCTCTCCCTTGGTCAATAACTAACCTCCCTCTTTGGCCGATTTCCACCGCTACCCAACTCCTTGATTCTAAATTCTATTGCATTTCCAAATCTCCATTGTTTTGCTCGTGTCACGTTCCCATCGATTCATTTCTTTGCTATTTCAACTTTTTTTTTTACCTATAATTTGGTCTTCATAAAACAACATGCCCAAAATGATCTATGGCTCTTCATATTGGTTGATTTCATTGGATGTACGCGCAGCTTTAAATTGAACCCTGCCGATACATCTTCCTCTCTTCAATCCCTTTTCATCACTTTATGTTTTCAATGGAAGCTGAATGATTTATAACATCTAGAAATTGCATTAGTTTGAAATTTTATGATCCTTTCGAACAAATCCATTCTATAATTAAAAACAGTTCACATGCACATTCAAGTCCAATAACACTTCCGTTTTCCCCTTTATGCTACGTTGGATACCTGTCCAAAACTCCAACACAAGTTCCGAGAATGTTAGCGAAGGTTGTGGAATTGCCTTTACACCTGCCAATTTTTAGTTGCTCGAAAAGTGGTTAAAGCCTTTTTGATAGATCCATTTTGTCCATATTTGCAATAATTGCGATCCATGAGACTACATTTGGACGAGGCATTCTTTCAAACAGTTCATGTGCCACGTCTATGATTCCACATTTTGCACACATGTTCACTAGGGCAGTTGTAATTACATCATTTAACAAAATTCCCGAATCTTTTTATAATTTGATGCATGTCCATTCCTTATTTCAAAGCTCAGGCTGCATCGAGGATGCTGGTAAAGGTTGCAGAATCTGGATCTTCACTTGCTTATAAGTTTTTATAGCCTGATCAATTGACCCATTTTGTGTTGCTACCAAGGCTTTATTGGCCTTTTTATGTTCTTTAAGATGAGAAGTCTATCACAAGTCAAAGTCGATCATGAAGAGATGCCACCAAAACCAAAATTGTAGACAATGAATTAAAAAAAAATTGGTCGATGCTAATTGTCTGTTACTTAGGATGCTCCTACTTTAGACACACCAAATAAGAAAAATTTGGTGAGTAGAACTCACAAAATAGAGTTAGTTACAAAAATTATCCTTCTAGATTGTAAACAACCTGCAGTGAACTCCATCACCATGTTAGATACACAAAATTACTTCTTTTTTTTTGTCTCCTTCAACATCTTGCTGAAACAACCGTCATCTTTCTCCTACAACTCGGCTTACTACTCTTCTTTCCTCTTGTGAGTTTGTATCCACCATTTATCACTTCACTCCACAAAAGTCTTTCTCCTCTACTCTTCTCCATTATGGGATCCAACCCACTGTTGTCTGAGCTCCCCTAGCACTTAATCTCTCCACTCCTCCTCTTTTGTGGGTTTTGATCCATGAGATAGTGACCACCTCTACCAAGTTTCACTAGCATTATCCTCTACTACTTTGACATACAAGAATATACTATGTCCAACTAAACAACTCGTTGTATCCACCATCTTATGAAAATCAACTACTTAAGATGAGCCTTTAGATTTGACTTACATCCATCAAACTTCAAAGTCTACATCTAACTTTTAGCTTCCTTAGTTTCATTACATTTTGGAGTAGTTTCTTAAAAATAGGTTTAAAGAGTGAAATGAAATAACAGGGATATAAAAATAAAATGTAAAGATAACAAAAAACAAAAAAGATGTAAATATATGTGGCTTGCCCATTATGGGCTTTGTCAATGGAAGAATCATAAGTCCTTGCTTTACATTTCATCCATCAAAATAAAGAGATACAAACTATAGAATATTTGTTGTAACTTCCCCTTCTAGCTCTCTCACACATAGTTTCCACATATAACATGATACCATAACATAATGCCTTTAAATAAAGGGGTTTTCCTTCTAGGAAATGAACATCTCTTGAGCTATAAATTGTTAAACTTAGAAGGGTTCAGGTTTTTCGAAAAGGAATGATTCTCTAACTATCATTGTAGAACTTACTATTCTCCTATTTCTTTCCTAGTTTCTCCATAAAATGTTGTAGCAAAACCATATTTACTATCCCTTTGTAGTAATGGAATACTCTACTTTTTTTGTGGAAAGAGAAACAAAATTTTGCAATCTTGTAAATCCCACTTATTGTTGTTCAACCTATAGTAAAAACATACCTTGCGGTGCTTCTCCTACTCTTATAACACTTACCAAATCTAAATTAACATAACCCTATAAAGATAGTTGAAAACTTCAAAACATAATTCTTGTGTAGCAGTACCTCTCAAATACCTAAGAATCCACTTTATTGCATTCCCATTCTCTTTTTCAAAATTGTTCATATACTTTCTAAACACTCAAGCTTATTATATTTTCAATATCTATCATTGTAGACACCATAGAAAACATCAAGATACCAAGTATAGGTGAATATGGAACCTTGGACATGTTTTCCATCTATCGCATTTCTTAGGACACATATCCTTAGTAAATTTCAAAGGGATTGGAAAAGGTGTACTAATTAGTATTTCATCCGACATTTGAAATCTCTTAAACACCTTCTCTATGTACTCACTTTGATAAAATGTTAATTTGTGACTTTTTCTATCTTGTTATTCTCATATCAAGGATTTAATTGAAAACGCACATATCCTTCATCACAAATGAATTTTATCATTGTCTCTTGCGTATATTTATATCCCACATGTTAAACCCTACAATAAGTGTGTCATATGGGTAAGTGCACCAAGATGAAGGAACAAAAACTTTCAACCTAATTTTATGGCCCCTATCTAAGCATGTCACAATTGTGTTATAACATACTATCATTATAGTTTTCTCACACTAGGCTTGCATCAACAAAACCGTAGGCTTTGATCAATTCAAGTCATAACATGACCATATTATAATGCACTTGTGTTATGATAAAATAAACTTAAAAAGAAAAACCTACTCATGTTTCCCTCATTTCTATTGTTTGTTGTCTATTGTCATATTTTTAGTCTAGCAACCCAAGCTCATTTTCATACAAAGGCATTTTCTCATCATTTATTTGTGGAATCTTCATCAAGGTGCCACCAAGACATCAACAAGGTTAAAAAAAAATCTCTATTTTTTAGTGTCAATTTTGGATAACATAGTTACATTAAATTTGTCTTTTTCATTAAAATTTGCTTTCATTTCTAGGAATTGATAATGAACCCTCAAATGTTACAATTCCTTAGTCACCTTCTCACTATGACCCTCCTAAATAAAAATCACAACAAACATCTCACATAATTCCTAGACATCATCCATGAAAACAAGCTTTTTTCGATGAGGGTTTGTTGCAATGCTATATTTCTACAAACTCTCATAGAAAAAAGCTTGTTGAATCCTTATAATATCTTGTATCTCTCAAGGAATTAGTGAGTGGGAAAATATCTAGTCTATCTAATATGAGGGTGTTGGCAACAACAATGAGGGGGGGGGGGGGGGCGTGAATTAATTTTCATCGGATCTACAAAATCAACATAAAATATAAATTTGATTAACTATAGCAATAAAAAAGATAAGAAAATAGATAGAACAACACACAACATCAAGATTTTGATGTGCAAAACCTAGTTAAGGGAAAAGCCACAGTGGGAACCTACCCACAATTACATGATACCCTGTACTAGTATGTGAAAATGATTACAATGGGGAATGCACCAACATTTAGACACACTTCCTAGAGCTTACAACTGAAGATACAATAACCCAAAAGGCTACAAACCTCAGGGAAGTCTCACTAACTTACAACAAGATTCAGACTACAATCCGGAAGGAATGAACTACAATAATAGCATTTGAAAATGCCTGATGATAGTTCCAGTTAAGCACATTTATATGCTCTACACCAATCTCTGGTCAATAGACCACACTGTCAAATGAATACCTTGTTTGCACATACACCACTCTATGATAATATAGACAAAACCTCAATACATAAATTACATGACTATATGACCTATTTATACAATCATCAACCTTGACAACAAGTTCGGCTAAACCCTAAATACACAATTACAAAATTACATCACACGATACAAAGATTGACCACTAGACCAATATAATGATATACATGATATAACATGAACCTAAACCAAATTTCCAAATACGCAACACCATTGGAAATCATGCCAAGATCAATTGCAACATACTACACCACCAAAAATATCACATAACACGAAGAACATCACTGGTTCAGCAAAATCACCAAGAACTTGCACAACAATCAATGTGGATCATCAAAACAAATAGGATACAATTAGGAAATACTAGAAGGCACATTAGAGTCATCAGTAATAGCTGCACCAACACCACTTATCACATCTTCATCAATCAACATATGAAACTCAAGAGTACTCAACCAACAACAACTATCATGAAGAAAGATAACTTGCAAAGCACCAAATCATGAAACATCTGAAATGAAGATACACAAGACCATCCCAAACAATCTACAAAAAACTCAACTCAAGATCTAATCACACCAATATATACTGGAGGAAATACCAAACTCTTCAAAGCACTGATCAGAAAAACCAAACTGCAAAACAGATCATATGATATGATCAATTAAGCTTCTTGGATCACCAAAACCAATACAAAAATATATAATGATACTAGAAACATTACATACACCAAACCGTGATTCCAATAAACCATTTTGTAGTCACCGAAGCAATAAATCACAAGAATATATTGACATCAATGACAACAACATATCCTAGCAACAACAATGTCCAACAATTTCGCACTTTGGCATTGATGATAACATATAAATGTGAAAAACAATCAATGCAAAGAAATAAAACATCTCCAACAAAATCCCCCTAAGATCAAGCAGATAAACAGTTTTTCGCATGCTTCTCTCCCCCTTTGACAACAATGTCAATTCTCAAAATGGAAAACCAAACTTACTCTCCCCCTTAAATACACTAACTACTCCACTAGAGTAGCAACACCAAATCATCAATCCAGACAAAGAGATAAGACTGTGAAGACGACCAAACTGATGCAACTCAATGCATTTAGTTCTCATCAAGAGGGGTAGATATGCCAAACTTGTCTCTCAAATAGACAAATATTTCTACAGGCAAATTCTTAGCAAAAATATCAGCAATCTGTTCCTTTACAGACACATACTCCAGCTTTACTTCTTCCTCATTGACCTTTTCTCTCAAGTAATGATATTCGATTGATAAATGTTTAGTCTTTGAATGTTGAATCAGGTTTTTTGACATATTATAGCATTGAAATTATTGCAATACATGATAGTAGGCTCATCATAGATACCTCTGATATCCTTCAACACTTGCTTCATCCAAACTACCTGAGCACAGTTACTAGCAACAATAATTTACTAAACTTTAGTAGTAGATAAGGACACTGAATCTTGTTTCTTACTTGCCCATGAAACCAATTTATTACCCAAAATGAATGCACTACCGGAGGTTCTCTTTCAATCATCAACATCACTAGCCCAATCAGCATCAATGTAAGCACATAACATGAAATCATCATTCCTCATATACCACAATCCATAATCCACAATTCCTTTCAAGTATTTGAATATCCTCTTTACAGTAGCACTTGAGATGACTCTATTTCAGATCAACTTGATATCTAGCAACCATGCACACAACATGCATAATGTCTGGTTTAGTCCGATTTTGATATCACAGTCCACCAACCATAGATCTATATAAAGACTGATTAGCTTTTGGATATTCATCTTTTTTATATAATTCGCAGCCAGTCACCATAGGAGTTCCAACTGGTTTGGAGTCTTCTAACCAAAAAATCTTCAATAATTCTTTCACATATTTAGTTTGAGATATGAAATACCTTTTTCAATCTGTGATATCTTCAAGCCTAGGAAATTTTTTATCTTGCCTGTAATAGACATGTTAAATTATTTCTGTGTATCACCAACAAACTTCATACTTAAGTTATCATCTCCTCCAAAGATAATATCATCAACAAAAACTTCAACAATCAATATGTTATCATTCTCAATCTTGAAATACATATTGCTATCAATAGTATGTTTATTAAATCCTAATTTCAGCAAATACTTATCCAATCTAGCATACTAGGCTCTAGGGGCTTGTTTCAATACATAAAGAGATTTCTTCAATTTGCATACCATGTCTTCATCATCTGATAATGAAAATCTATTAGGTTGCTCAATGTAGACTTCTTCCTCAGGATCACCATTCAAAAAAGCTGACTTGACATCCATCTGATATTCCTTAAAATCCTTATAGGCAGCATATGCAAGCAACACTCTCACAACTTCATGTCTAGATATCGGAGCAAAAGTCTCCTCATAATCAATTCCTTCCTTTTGTGAATATCCTTTACATACCAATCTTGCTTTATTTCTGACAACTTCACCAACATCATTCATTTTGTTCTTGAATACCCATTTAGTGCCAATCACATTATTGTCTTTAGGTCTAGGCACAAGTTCCCATGTGTTATTCTTTTCAATCTGATTCAATTATTCTTCCATAGCCCTTATCCAATTGTCATCTTTGCAAGCCTCAACAACATCTTTAGGTTCAATGTTGGAAATCAAACATACCTCTTCAGCAACTAGCCTTCCTCTAGTCATCACACCTTTATTTTCATGACCAATAATCTTATTTTCAAAGTGATTAAATCTTACATACCCCAGAGTCTTCTAGTTATTCTAACTTTCAAGTTCCTATACATCTCCACCGACAACAACAATATCCGCATTAACTATCTCTACTAGATCATTCTTCTTCAATTCTTCAATCTGAATAGGAGTTAGAACAATATGCTGACCATCATCATATCTGCATGCTCAAATTTCTTTTCCACTGTTCTCATCAAACTTCACATTTTCACTTTCTACTATCTTTCTGAGTCTCTTATTGTAGCACCGATAGGCTTTTCTCTTTGTTGAATATCCTAAGAAAATTCTTTCATCACTTCTTGCATCAAACTTCCCTAAATCCTCATCTCTCTTCATATAACATTTTCTACCAAACATTTTGAAATATATCACAGTAGGAACATGACCAAACTATAGCTCAAAGGAGTCTTACCAATATCACCTTTTATATGCACTCGGTTGAATGTGTAAACAACAGTGCCAACAACTTCTCTCCAATAGATCTTTGAAACATTCTCTTCAATAAGCATGGTCCTTTCAACATCCAAGATAGTTCTATTCTTTCTTTCAACAACTCCATTCTATCATGCGATTCTAAGAGCAAATAATTGTCTTTTAATCCCATGCTTCTTAGATAATGAATCAAACTCACCAGATCCTCCTTTTACATATCTCAAACATTTTACCTTCCGTTTTATTTCAGTCTCAACCTTTTCTTTGAATATCTTGAATTTGTCCAATGCTTCTGATTTTTCCTTCGAAAAGACAACCCGCATCATTCTAGAATAATCAACAATCAGTAACATAAAGTATCTCTCTCCCTGCACACTTCTAATATTTGTAGGTCCACATAGGCTAGTATGCACAAGATCTAGCAACCCATCAGATGTATACAACTTATTCTTGAAAGAAATTCTTGTTTGCTTACCCATTTGACATTCCTTACATACCGAATTAATAGGCTTAACAATTTTAGGTAAATCTCTAATAGCTTGTGTAGAACTGATCCTAATTATTGAATCAAAATTAACATGACACATTCTCCAATGCCACAACCAACTTTCATCAATCTAAGAAATCAAGCAAATTTTCTCACCAGCATTCAAATGAAAGATATTACCTTCAGTCTTAGTTCTAGATGTAATCTCTATACTGGATGCATTTAGGATCTTGCATTTTATATTCTTGAATTGTAAATCATAACCTTTGTCCATCATCTTTCCAATACTTAAGAGATCATGCTTCATACCTTTAACATACAAGACATCATCAGTGTTATGCTTACCATCAAAGGAAATAGAACCTCTACCATGGATCACACAGGCTTTGTATTCCACCATCATATATTTTCATACTTAAAAATTTTATTTTATCACTAATCATATGATGTGAACAACCACTGTCAATCACCCATTCATCTTTCTCTTCAACTTTAGCAGCTAAAGCTTTCTCCTCAATAGTGTAGCTTGTAGAATCGATAGGTGCTAGTCCATCTTCTTTGATAGCAATTAAAACAACTTCATTTTCTTTTGATTCCTCATTTGTAACACCTTCATCAGGAGCATAATAACAATTCTTGTAATGCTTATACTTCTAGTTAGACTTGTAAGGCTTATCATACTTTTCATGCTTCAAATATATATCATTCCTATCATACCTATCAAATTTATCATGCCTGTCATAATTAGACATTCTCTCTAGGCATCTAGAAGAAAAATGTGCTATCTTATTGCAAGAGAAGCATTTTAGAGGCAATTTTCCATCATACTTACCAGCTCCCTTAGGTAATCCTCGGGCAATCAATGCTTCAAGCTCATCCAATTCTCTTTCTTTCTCTTCCATCTCTCTTATCTCTCTTTCATATCTAGATATTCTACATTCATCATGGTCATATTTTTGCTTTCTTGATACAGATGCTCTAGATATTGTCTTTGACTTTCCATGCGATTCACCAAATTCACTCAGGTCAAATGCAACAATCTTTCCAACCAACATATCTCTTATCATAGTAGTCACTCTTCGGATCTCATCAATAACATCTACCTTATATTTGTATGCAGGAGACAATGATCTTAGTACCTTAGCAACAATTTCATCTTCTTCAAGGGTTCCATCAGCACATCAAATACCTAGGGCAAGTTCATTCACTTTAGCCATAAAGGAATTTATGTTATCATCTTCTCCCATTTTCAACATCTCATACTTCCCTTTCAAACTCTTTAACTTGGCACTTTTACTTGTTTATCTCCTTCATAAAAGGTCTCAAGCTTCTCCCAAATTTCATGTGCAGTCTGCAGTCCCATCACATTAGTCATTTTTGAACTAGGCAGGGTGCTCAACAATGCTTTCTTAGCTCTAATGTTATTTTCCAGCTTCCTTGATCTCATCAGCAGTAACTGGTCCATTCGGAGGAACTGAACATGCATTCTTTGTAATCTTCCAGTAATCTTATCCAAGAAATCTCAAGTGAACCTCCATCTGGTTCTTCCATATAGCATAGTTACTTCCATCAAATATCAAAATCTCCTTCTTAAAGATAACACCTCTAGCTGCCATCCCAGATCTCCTCAAGCAGTCAAGCTTCTTTCGGAGGATCCAAATCTTATACCAATTATTGGCAACAACAATGAAGGAAAACTGAGATTGGGGAGGTGAATCAGTTTTCACTGGATCTACAAAGTCAACAACAAATACAAATTTGATAAACTACAACAACAACAAAGATAAGAAAATTTATATCAGAACACACAACACCAAGATTTTGACGTGGAAAACCTGGTTAAGAGAAAAACCATTGTGGGAACCTACCCACAATAAGATGACACCCTATAGTAGTATGTGGAAATTATTACAATGGGGAATGCACGAGCATTCAAACACACTTCCTAGAGCTTACAACTCAAGATACAATAATCCAGAAGGATACAACCCTCATGGAAGTCTCACTGACTTACAACAAGATTTAGACTACAATCTAAAAGGAATAAACTGTAATAATAGCATCTGCAAATTCTTGATAATAAATCCTGTTAAGCACATTTGTTTTCTCTATACCAATCTTTGCTCTACACACCACACCAAATGATGAGTCCCTTGTTCGCACATACACCATTCTCTGATAATATAGACACAACCTTGATACATAAATTACATGACGATACCACCTATTTATACAATCAATCTTGCCAACAATGTCGGCTTTACCCTCAACACACTATTAAAAAATTACATCACACAATACAAATATTGACCATCAGACCAATGTAATGATATGTATGATATAACATGGACCTAAACCAAATTTTCAAATATGCAACAAATTGGAAATCATGTGAAGATCAACCACAACACGCTCCACCACCAGATATATTGCATAACATGAAGAACATCATCGGTTCAACAAAATCACCAAGAACTTGGACAATGATCAATGTGGATCATAAAAGAAATTATGAAACAATTAGAAAACACCAGTAGGCATGTTAGAGTCATTAGTAATAGTTGCACCAACACCACTTATGAAATCTTCATAGATCAACATCTGAAACTCAAGAGTACTCAAACAACAACAACTGTCATGAAGAAAGATAACTTGTGGAGCACCAAATCATGAACCATCTGAAATAAAGATACCGAAGGTCATCCCAAAGAAACTCCCAAAAAATTAGCTCAAGATCTGACCACACCAGAATAAATTGGAGGAAATACCGAACTCTGCAAGGCACTGATCAGAAAAACCAAACTGCAAACTGGATCATATGATATGATCAATTAAACTTCTCAGATCACCAAAAAAAATATAGAAAGATAGAATGATACTATCTAGAAATACTCTATACATCAAACAATGATTCCAATAAACCAATCTGCAGACACTAGAGCAATAAATCACTGAAATATGTTGACATAAATGACAATAACATATCCTAGTAGCAGGAATGTCCAACAGAGGGGACAACAGTCAAAAAAAATTATTCAGATTAAAGTAGATCATACAAGAAAGTTAAAATAAAAGAAAATTTTGAAATTGGAGTTGTGTGTACTCTTCACCAACCCATAAACCAATGAAACCTTACACGGTGAATGCACAAGGTTCCATATCCATTGGTGGCAACACTAAGGGATAAAGAATAATTTTTGGGATAGGTGGTGGATGTTTTTTGAGCATCCTCCATGAAACAATTATGATGTATTATAATACTTTTTGAGGAAACTCTATTGTGATTTTTTCCTTAGTGAGATCCCAAATTATTTTTGTATACAAGATTTCTAGGCTATATGTGTGGGTTCCATGTAGGATAGAGGAGGTGCACAACGCGATCCAAAGTAGGCACTAAGTCCCTTAGATTGACCTATGGTAGAGCATGTGAGAATTTCTTCCATTGCGAAGGAGAGTGTCAAGGTGGACACCATAAAGTCTATTAGCTCACTCACTAAGACCCTTATATAATATACATAGTATAGGGTGATGTCTAGGTGAGTCAACTAGGCTTCAAGTTCTAACTCATTTTTGCTGATCTTGTGGGTCTCTCCATGTTTATTATCATGAGAGTAGTCAAGGTGCACCTAGCTAGTAGATATGTGTAGTAGATCAGATGGTCAAGACAAAATATTTAGAGAATGAAACATTTGGCATTAATAGTTAAGTAAATTTCAAAAAGTTCATTTAATTTACTTTATCAAATTTTATTGCAAAATATAAGATTATTTAAATTTGTAGAATTATTATGATTAAAATTTATGGTAATTGTGTTCACCCTACTTGTAGTGGTCCTCAACATCCCTATTTCATGATGTCGTCAAGTCCACTAGTATGTCACTAGTGAAGAAATATAAATATTTCATCTAAATAGTTGAATTCTCTTAGCTTACTTTGGATATCAAATAGGTTTATTATGGACCTTGGAGATTGACACTTGACAAACAAGGTCATTGGAAAACTTTAAGTTAGGTATCCTTTACTTAATAATAGTGTTGTAAACTAATGTTGTGTAGTTTTGGTAATTGAATAACATTTGTTGTTTCATTTTTAGACGTTGACATTATATACTCGTCTTGATGCTCTTTCCATAATGGAGCATGGTTTTGTTAGAGTAGTAGAAATTTTGGTTGCTTGGATAGAGGCATGCAACAAATCAGTAAATTTCACATTATATTTGTTATTTTATCAGTCTATTATTATATTTTTTTATGATGCATATATGTATTTTAACTTCTATCATGATGCTTCCTTTAGGGGCTTGTGACTCAAGGTTGTTAATGTGAACTTACTATTGATGGAAATCATGATTATTTGTATGTGGTAAGTGATTATTATTTTTTGTATAATGCTATGAAATTTTGATCTCAAAGCCTCAAACATCAAATGAAAACTAATTAATGGTGATCTAAATTTATTTATTTGGTACACCTTATTTTAATAATAAACTCCCATTCTATCACATGACATATTTAAGATATAAACTTTGATCAATCCATCATAAATGACAAGAGATGAAATTGGGAACTATAAAGTGTAGCTTTCTACAATTTTTAATTTTGTATATGAAAAATTATCAAGCATATCGCTATTATAAAACATCTTGACAAGTTTTAGGGTATAATAATGACCCAAGAAAACATTAATTGTTAGTTCAATATTTTTGTATGACTTAAAATCCTTTGTTAGACAAAAGTCTATGATTGAAATAAAATTTTATTTAACCTATAATCTATTACTATATATTTAAAGTGTTTTAAAAGTATACCATACATAAAATTCCCTCTTGATGAACACATAATTAATGGTGAGCGGTGGAAGTACAGAGCTGAAAGTTGCATTCACGTGCATTTTTTATATTACCTAAGTGAATAAAAAATTAAAATGTCATGTTAAATGTATAGTAAATATGTATTGTCAACATCTAGAGATAAACATAATGGTGTCACCAATGGCGAGCGAGAACATGAGTAGGTTGAGCACTAGGGTTTTGCATGGAGAGGGTGTTGCAAGGGAGGTAGATGAGGATGGCAGTGTGTGTGGGGGAAAAAGTGACACTAAGCAAACATGCCCTAATCTCACTTTCAATCACACACTTGTGGAATACGAAAGAGCCTAGAGGTATCACACAATTGGCTACTTATTTTTGTGGAAGAGAGAGCCACGGGCTACCTATTAGGATTTCTATTCCTTTGTTGCAAATGATAGATAGAATGATGCAAGTCCAACTATTAACCCTAAAGTGTAAGTATGAACTAGTAACTTTGAGCACAAGATTGTAGAATTGAGATTTAATGATGAACAATTGTAAGGATAAGAGGAGAAATGTAAATGTGTTCCTTGAATGGATTTGATTCTGCAAGATTTGTCGCTGAAGCCGAAAGCTTGAAATACTGAAGCTGCTACCTCTGAAACTGCCAAAATTCATTGAAATGGATAGGGACCAGGGCACCTAGGGCCCTTGTCCTGGCAGGACCAAGGCGCCCCATGCTCCTGTCCTAGATTTTTGGGTTGGAATTTGGTGTGAAGTTCTATCTCGGTCCGCTTCCGTCGGATCTGCAACTTGCGGCGTCCTTCGAATTCGAAAATCTACACTTATATCTGAAAAGGGTTGTAGGTGGCTATATAGGGTTTTGCCTTAGTCAAACCCCCGCTTTGGTGATCTCCACCTCCACGAATAGCCAAGTTGTATAGTAAAAGTTGTGTGTGCAGACCTTGTGTGTGTGCAAGATCCTAAAATGAAAGTAAGCAAACTAGAGCAACCTACAATGTAAACCCTAATTGCTTGTAATTGGAAAAGTAAAATGCTCTAAATCAAGATGCAAAGTGATCTAAAGCATGAGTGCAAAGGATGTAATGAAGCTTGTGCAAAGATATGAAAACCACATGAAACCATACCTAACCCCAAGTGAGGGGTACAAGCCAATCTTCAGTCGGTGATCTCTTATTGTTCTTCTATGTCTTCAAAGCCCTAAGTTGATGAATGAAATTGAATGCTTGATTAATGGATGTTGAGTGTTGTTGAAGATCCCACAAGACTTTCTCTTTTGCTACAATGCCTTCCTTCTTGTTGCTTGTTATTATTGTCTCCATTCATGATCCTTCCTTATATGTCTCTTCTGCCTTCAATTGAGAAAAGAGAGTCTTTATAGAGGAAACCCTAGGTCTTAATTTCACTTTAGGCTGACTTAGAGATTGAATCTCCCCAAATTTCTTGGGGTTAAGCTTTATTTTATGATTGGATCGCGCTCCTAAAATTTTGGGAAAAATGTCCGGGACAGTCTGCACTCCGGGCACCATGGTCCTCTCCGGGCGCCATGGTCTCGACAACTTTTCACTAAATTTTTAGGGCCGTTGGATATGATGATTTTAGAGAGAATCCCAATGTTACAGCTGATTTTAAGATGTTTTGACCCCCGAAATCAGGCCTTAAAGTTCAAAATAGGACCTAATTAGGGTTTTAGATTAAATGATGTATTGGAAGAATAAAATGAAAGGGGCACACTTTAATGAAAAGGGCCCAACTTTATGATATGGGATATGATAAAATAGAACCTTAGACCTAATTAATTGAATTAATTAAGTGCTAAAGGGGAAATGCAATGCAAAATGCAAAATGCGCCAAGGCGGGTGCTAAACTAGGTGTGAAATTGTACCACCCTAGCAAGTGCGTACAATTTACGACACTACATTGTAGCCCCCACTTTAGCGGTCATATGAACACTAGGTGCATATGCAAGCTAAAGTACATAAAAGTAAACATTATTTGAAAAAGGATATATCCATAAGTTGTCGGATGAAGCCCCCAGTGGCATCTACAGTACTCAGTTAGGAACCACAACCTACAAAACCACATGTTAGATCACAAAATCACCTAATGCTTACTAAGGAAGGTGATGAAAATTTGAGGGTAGCTATATGCCCCCCCTGTTTCGGCTTGCTAATTTTAGTGAGTTGAAACAGGGTATCATGTATACCACTTCGAATTGTTAAAGAATATTGATGACAAATGCACACAAGAAGATTTGATATGAGATCAGAAACTAATGGAGAATCATTTGGTGAGAAAGAGGACTAAATCTCAATTCCAACACAACAAAGAGTGTGAGGATTTGATAGTTCTCTAACACAAGATGAAGGATGTAAATGGAAACAAAATGCAAAGAGAAGAAAAGAAAGGAAAAAAGCATGAATACACACATTGGTGATCCATGAGAAGAATAGTGAGAGAGAAAACATGGACTTCTCACCCCTAGATCTTGTCTAGGTGATCCATGGGAAAAAGGACATGGAAAACTAGCCCCTTAGAGTCTGTCTAGGTGATCCATGTAAGGGAGGAGAGTGAGAAAGTCTAGCCTTATGCCGCTAGTTCCACTCAGCCTCGTGCATGTGTGTGTAAGTGAGGTTAGAAGCACCTCATAGGAGTCTATGCCCGAGTATGCTACAACCTGTATATGTATAGTACAAAAGCATGACATCTCGCTCTAAGAGTCTGTGCTCTGGTTCCGAGAATAATCACCTTGCGTAAAAGAAAAATGGAGACATCTCGCTCTAAGAGTCTATGCTCTGGTTCTGAGAATGACCCATTGCTCAAAAAGTGTAATGTTTATGTCATAAGCAAAGTAGAACAAGGATACCTACCTTCATCACAAAAGAAGATACCCCAAAAATGCAACAATGTCATAGATCCAAGCAAGAGAGTTTTGCACTCTTTAAGAAAGGATAAGATAGTTGAAAAGGGATATCTTGTAGTATGTGTAAAGGATATCCTTAGAGGAGAAGAGATCTTTGTACAAAAGACACCTATCCCCGAGAGGAATTGTCTTAGACAAATATAACATCTTCTAGAATAAGACAAAGAAGAGAATAAGAATGCAATACTTCCTTCTTTTGCGAGGTGAAAGTGATTCTTAATGAAGGATGATGCTCTTTTTAACCCGATTGGGAGAGTGAATTCATTATGGATGTATTTTACCAAGTGCAAAAGAGGTTGTAGTCAAGGACTTACACCTCTTGTAAGAGAGAATCCTTGAACAAACAACAACAAATGCATACAAGGAATAACATCAAGTAATAAAGTTCACACCATCCACGAAATAGGAAAAAGTGGATCCTTAGATAAAAATAAGGAAAGATCATTGCCTCCCAGGGATAAGGACAATGAGAAGGACTTACACAATCTTCTAGGGAGAGATTTAGACATAAGCAAAATGTACTACATACTCACATGAGTTCATGCAAGCAAGACATTAGTGTATGTAAAATGCTCCTCACAAGAAGTGGGTAGGATAAGAAAGAGAATACACATCTTCTCCCATATCTAGGAAAAGAGGATTCTAAAGAAAAGATGATCAATATTTCCACACTATTACCCCAAAGGGAAATTTTAACCAAAAGAAGAGATGTATGAAATCACTCTTGTCCCCATAGGAACAAGAGATAACATAGAAAATTAGGCTATTATGTTGCTTCAAAAATATGATTGCACTTGAAATTGTACCATCATGAATGACAATGAGCCCCTAGTAAATGAGCTACCAATGTCACATAATGATGAGCAACATAATAGCCATTAATGTTATTTAAAGACATGATAGATTGAATGAGGTATTTGAATATGACATGCTAAATTCTCAACTATAAGTGAGATCAAAAACATGTATAAAATGATAAAAATTGAAGAAGAAAAGTCACAAGAAATCTTAGAAGAGGGATGAGTGTAATTTATTAGAGCCTTATCCCTGGAGGAAAGGACTTTATGATGAATAGGAGATAAAGATTCATAAGTGGATTTAGAAATTTGAGGGGATTCATAAAGAGATGTGTTCATTGCCAAGATTTCCTTATGAGGGGAATGAGAGTTGATAGAAGTAGAAGATGATTTAGTTGAAGTGAGATCATCATCACTACTAAATATAGCATTCACATTGAGAGATGGTCTTTTAGATGCTTTGGTGGGCTTAGAAAGATTATATCCAAGTACAAATGAATATTTATGCATGTTATGTTCTAAAGGAACTTTAATTCCTTGTTCATTTGTGCCACAACCATTTCCACTATAGCCACTCTTAGCCAAAATGTGAAAACCACAACCATAAAGGGATGCTAAATCAGAGAGAGATGGTGTTGCCCCATAGGTCTCAGTGCTATTTGTATTAGAGGAAGATGTTGAAGAGTTATTTGAATCAAAGGTAGCCACAAAGTTGTTACTGAATTGCTTAGACAAAGTGAGCTTCTCTTTAGTTTCTTCCTTAGATTTTCCCTTATCAATCTTAGGCACTCTATATTCTCCTACAAAAGTAGGGTTAAAGTCTAAAGATCCCCAATCATCATCTAGGAGAGCCTTTTCAGGAGAAAAGATATCTTTGGGAGAAGATTCTGATTGAGTAGAAGGATTGGAAGTAGTTGAACAAGAAGATCCAGTTCGTAATGGTTCTTGAAGATTAGTATCAGCTAGCAAGGTGTATGTTATATTGTCATAAATGAATTTGACTCGCCCATGCAAAGTTGAGGGGACAGCTTGCATACTATGAAGCCAAGGTCTCCCTACTAGAAGATTGTAAGTCAAATTACCAGAGATGACATGAATAGGTATAGGTAAATTAACAAGACCTAGTATAATAGGAAAGGTTATGATACCCAAACATTCTTTACCAACATTATCAAAGCCTCGAATAGAAATAGAAGAACGTTTAATGAGAGAATGATCCACATTAAGCTTGTCCAATAAATCAATACTACAAACATTAAGGCCAGATCCATTGTCCACAAGGGTTCATCTTATAGCACTTTCATTGATAATAACTACAATCATAAGAGGATCATATTGATTTTGAATTTCATGAGAAGGTAACTCATCTTGTGTGAACACAATTTGAGCTTTGGGTTTGCTTGTAGAATCAATCAGGGAAGCCATGTTATTATTATTATTATTAGGTGTCACTGCAGGTGGGACATCTAAATTTTTTAAAGCATCTTGTAACATCCCATGATAGGCAGGTGAAGTTTGAACTAAATCCCAAATAGAAATCTTTGCCGGAGTAGTTTTAAGTTGTTCAATAAGATCATAGTCCTTACTAAGCATTTGTGAAATACGAGGAGCTTGAGGAAGAATAGGTTGGGAAGGAGGAAGTGAAGTTGAGATAACTGGAGGATGATTAGGTTGCCTATTGTTTCTTGTCTTATAGGTATGAGAAACTACATTATAACTCTCTCTAGTCAGTTGCTTAGCATACTCATAAGGGCTCTTAGTAGAATAACCTCCTTGCACAGTAATAATAGGTTTCTTAGGAGTGAAAAAAGAATCATTAGCATAACCACCTTGAACCACTAAGATAGGCTTATTTAAAGGTTGAGAATTTTGAGAAGGACAAGCACCTTGGATAGTGAAGAGAGGTTTGTTAGGTGTTTCATTCACATGTATCAAATTGATTGAGGATGGTTTAGAGGAATGAACAAAAGTGTTGGAAGAATTATTGATAGTCTTCTCTTGCACTAAAATCTTATCACGGATTAAATCAATTTTAGGAGAGATACAAGGGGTAGGCATTGATGTTCTAGTAGGAAGAGCAATACTAGGAAAGGTCATATCATCCTCTATCATCAAAGGATCTACATGGGGAATAAACTCTCTAGGAGAAGGATCAACATTACTCTCTAAAGTCTCACTTTTGAGAGGGAGATCTTTGAAAGAGATCTTAACCATCTTGCTTTGAACTAGGGTATCCTTATGAGTAGAACCAAGTTGAGGAGAGGGAGATGCTTTATTTTTAGAGGGAGAATAATTGAGATTCAAGGAAGGTGAGAAACTATCAAGGGAGTTTTCATCCCCTTTGGCTAGGGTTTTCTCATGGGGTAGAGAATAATCTACACCTTCTTCTAATGGTTCATCCCAAATAGTGAGGTTGTTGAAAGGAATGTTTGAAGTATTGTCAATTTCGGGAGAGGAGATAACATTGTTTATTAATTCCTCATCCTTAGGAGGGAGAGCATCAATAGATGTGTTAAACTCATCCTCTTTCCTCAAAATATGTTCAATATGATCTTTAGGGGAGAGAGAATTAAGGAAATTGCTTATTATTTCATCTTCTTTCTCTAAGGGATGCTTATGGGTAAGACAAACTTTAGGAGAAGGGTAAGCATTTATCATTAATTCATCATCTCTAGTGGGAATTTTGTTGGAAAAGGAAATGCCATCACTAGGAAATGTAGGGATAATGTCATATTCTTGCACAAAAGGATCCTCATGAAGGGAGTGTTTTTTAGGAGGAACATGAACATATTTCTCCAAAGATTCATACTTAGGAAGGAGATCTTTGAAAGAAGTGTTCATAACCTCTTGTTGCACTAACATGCCCCCATTGGAAGGACCAACTTTAGGAGAAAATAATTCAATGTCCATCAATACCTTTTCACTTAGAGAGGCATCATGTAGGGAAGGTGAAGTAACATTAAGAAAGGTGTTTATGATATCATTCTCTTCCTCTAGGATAGCTAAATAGGAAGGGCACATTTTAGGAGAATTGTCAAGATCACTCTTAAAGTCTTCGTCCTTAGAGCATGGGAGAGTCTCAAAGGGATTGGTAGCAACTCTTTTAGGCACTAAAATGTTGTTATAGATGGGGGAGGTTGTTTAGGAGAAGGAAAAATTGAAACAAGGGAAGCTAACCCATTATCACATCTATGAAATGAATGCATCATGACAACAATTTTCCTCTTTCAAATGATAACACATGCAAAATAGAAGCAAATGTTTAATTTTAACCAATTCAAGCACTTAGAATGTAGATTTAGGAATGAAATTTATGATTCAAATGAGTTCCTAAATAAGATTTGAAATTATTGATCCCAATTAAGCTATCCACAAGTTCAACTTTGAATTGAAAAATTAGGGTTTTAGCAAAAAATTTCCTCTAAATTTTTGAATCTTGCAAGAAATTAAAACTTGTAAATACAAATTTGAATTTGAAATAGCATAAACACTCTGTAGTCACATAAATCTGTCCATTTTAAATTAAACGAATATTTCATATTTATTTGATTAAAAATCCACTAGCCACCAATTAATTAAATTAATATTTAATTAATTCATCCCCAAACATTCTTCTATTAATTAAATAAATTATTCAATTTATTTTAATTAATTCATTAAATCAAATTCCCATCAATTAAATAAATAAAATCTATTTATTTAATTAAATCCCCCTATTCCTCTTTTAAATAAATTAAATAAAACATTTATTTAAATCATTATCTCCACCCCACTTGCATTTTCCTACAAATGCAACTTGCACACATATTGAAATAAATGAATTTTTATTTTAATAAAATCCTATTTTCCCTCACCCACCAAATCCACTTGCAAAATCTAATCCCCTTCTAGATTCTTCTAACCCCTTCCTAATTAGCCTAATCCATCCCCTAATTATTGTCACATTCCTAAGCAAAATGGAGTCACTTCTCAAATGGCCCAAAGTCTTGGATAACCATTGAAGGTTTTCAACCTTCAACCACCAAAAACCCCAAAGTCTTTGAAAACCATTAAAGGCTTCCAACTTTCAACCACTTAATCCACAAAGTCTCCAATAACCATTAATGGTTAATTCAACTCTCCCACATGGTTAAAACATTTGTTTTGACTCAACCTCTACCCAACCCAAGGGTCTCATCAGGTCATTAATGCTTTGACCATGATTATCTCTTAATCATTTGCACAAAGGTTTATCCTTGGATTAACTCCTAATCCAGTGGGTAATCCTAATTTAGGCTTGACCCTTAGCCTTTAGATAACCATGAGGTCTTCTCAGGCCTTTAATGCCTCCAACCTCTTCTTCAACCCAATCCTGTGTTGACACTTGTCATTATTTTATTGGTGCAAATTGTGCACATGGATCCCCAACTTTCAAGCTTGACCCTTGATTAAACCTTTCAATCCTGGCCATCCATTGCTCCATTTTTCCTATAAATAGAGCCCATTCCTTCATAATCCAGATCCTGAAAACTTGTATGCATTTAGACTATAGCCATTTTAGAGAGCATTTTAGCATAGCATAACTAAATCTTGTCTTTTTAGTTAAAATACATCATTTTAGCATTACTATTAGCTTTTCATTTCATATTTGGAGCTATTATACAAATCTCAATCCTCCATAAGCATCCATAGTGCAAAAAGCTGCTGAGAGCTACACTATTTTGGAACTTGGAGAGGAGAGGAACAAGGGAGAAGAAGCTAAGGCCATGCTAAGAGGCAGTTGGAGATGTCTCATGATCATTTGTTCTATTTATTAGATATATTTAGCATGTTTCTTTTAGTGTCTCTTTTGGAATGCCTTCATTGTTTCAGTTTTTGATTGACTAACGTTAACATCTTGTGTGTTTTGTTTTGATTGATCAAGAACTAACAATTGTGCCATTTAGGAGGGCATCATTTGGTGAACCCGACGTGAATCGAACACGCAACCTTCTGATCTTTTGTTTTTAAAAATTAACATTTTTGCTTGTTGAAACTGCCACACAGGTCGCGCTTCGGCGCTATTGAACGCGTTCTAGCGCTATTGCAACATTTTCTTTTAGCGCTATTGTCCATATAATAGCGCTAATGAAAAAGTTTTAGCGCTATTGATTCCATTCTGGCGCCTTTGTCACATTTCTAGCGCTATTGCAACTGTTTTAGCGCTTTTGACTTTTCGGATTTTTCTATTATTTCAGCGCTACTGTGTAAAATAGCGCTTCTGCGACCGCAGACTAGCGCTATTGTATTAATTAGCGCTTTTGTAAAAAAAGGCAGAATAGCGCTATTGCGACAGAGTGTTGTCCAATTCGCTTTGTAACCCAAAATCAGCATTTAGGCTTGTGTAAGCCCACACTAACGCTTTGACTATTGACCAGGTGCAGGTTCTAATCTTTTTGTGTGCAGGGAAAGGAGTTAGTAGATGCTCTAAAAAAAAAATCTTTCTTTTTACTTTCTTTAAAAAAAATTGGCTAAAAAAAAATTCATTTTTCCCTTATTGCATAAGTTAAAATAAACCTCACATCTCATTTTGGAGTGCATAAAATGAACCTCAAATTTGTTTTTGGTGCTTAAAACAAATTCATCTTTCTTTATTTGCAAGGTAAAAAGAACAACAAAATTCAAACATTTGTTTTCTTGCAAGTTAGGAAACACACTTTATTTGGTGCTTAAAACCAAACAATTCCATTTTCTTGCATCAAATCTAAAAATCACAAGCCACACTTCAAATTTTGGTGCAAATAAAATACACAATCCACTTGTCTTCATTTTGGCAAAAACAAATTTTCCTTCATGCAATCGTGTTTTTCATTAAGTTGACCAGGACTTTCAAACTTCTAGATTACAAAACATATTGCTTTGAAGTTAAAAAGAACACCATGGCTGTTGGAGCAACATCTCCAAATAGTTAGATCACATTTGCAAATGCTGGATTAAAAGGAACAAGTGTTTTACGTGTTTGGCACGCTTGTGCACAAAAAGTCAGTCGAGTGGTCCTACTTCTAACACACACTATCCTCTCCCTTGGCTCTCGTGGTCCTAGGTGCAAGAGAAAAGTGTTAGTAACGCTCAAAATTTTATCTTTTTAAGAGAGGCCTGCCAAGGGATCGATACTCTTGGGAACGACCTCGAGCGGTAAATCCTTCGAGCCGCTATAGAAATCAGGTGAGAGCGAAAGCTGTAGCCTTGGGTATAGCTGTTCCTACAGTGTAACTGGCCGAAAGGACAAATGGGCCCCACCACCAGTTACAAGGCTCTTAAGTGAGTCACTGCAGAATGAACTTATGTCCAAAGCCATCGAACATGACTAAACACCTTTAAGTAGTAGCCCACCCGTTCTATTGATTGAGGATATTTGAGGTATAATTTAGTGCAAGAGCATAGATGGTTTTGCTCCCAAGATACTCACCATACATATTTCCTTGAGTAGAAACATAGCTTTTTGAAAGGTCACTTGTGGCTTGATAAAAGTGATGACTCCCCCATCATAGGGATCATCTATTTGTTATGCTCATGCAAGACTTAGTATATCACATCCTTACCTGCCACGGCGGGATTCATAAGGTATGTAGTACCAAAGTCGAAGAAATATCAAGATGTGGGCTAAATTTATCACAACTGGCCATTTGACCATAGGGATAAAGAGTGTTTGAAGTGTGTTCATTTTACAGACCTAGAGCAAATTGAGCCGACTTCAGGCTTTGGAATTACACCTTAAAATACATCTAAAGGAAGGGTCAAAAACGAAGTCCAAGGATTGGGTTGATCTAGACCCATACTCATTTGTGCCTTTAAGGCTACAATCTTGTGTTTGTGTGCTTGCTTTGTTTTCTTGTCAAAGAAAAATCAGAAAATCAACCCCAAAAACAAAGTATTCATCCAACATCTGTCAGCACAACCAAAAACATCAAAAACAAGGTACAAACAAACAAAGAATCACATTTTATGACCATTCTTCACGTCTTGCAAAAGAAGAAGTGTCATCAGAATATCACCTTGAAAAGGAGACCACTAAGCTCAAAGGCTTTAATCAAAAGGAGGAAATTCTTCTATATCAATAGACAAATCTTTGTCTCACATAGAGTCTTTCTACATCGCATGCGTCTATACCTTCAAGGTAAAACAAATGAGTTTGATTCAGAATCATTGAACATCAGAGCTTTTATGCAATATAGAGCTTTGAGTTATCACAAAAATCAAGGAGGAAAGATTGATCCCAACTTCTTCCCAAACATCTGCATCACCTACAACACAGCTCGAGAAGTGCCACCAACGCCTGAAAGGGAAGAAACAGAGTTTGTCCCATTTGTGACACAGAGTTTTTATTGAAGTTAAAAACAAAACATCCATCATCTTACTCATACATTATCATTCCATCATCAATCCATCCCAAAACTCTCAAAACATTAAGAGGTTCTTGTCCCAAGATTCCTTTTTAGATATTGCTTGAAATCAAACACATCACATCACTTTTAGATTGTTTCTACATCTAGGATAAGCTCATCCTAAGAGACACATCTACGCAGGGTAAAACTAGTTCATGAGTGAATCCTCTCATTACTAGGTAGTCAAAATCTGTAACACATCTCAGATTTCTCTACACCTTATCACATCCAAACTCCTCAAACAAACAAGCAATTCAAAGAAGGAATTTCGGTTGCATCTACCTTAAAGTGCTAGAGATCTACATACCACCAATCCACTAAAATCATCAATCCTTCATCAAACAACTCATCATCATCTTCAATCAACTTCAACACAAAACTTGCAAACAAAATGGCTCAAACTCGATCACGGTCAAGGCAACGAGAAATTGGAATTGAAGGACATGACCCAAAAACAACCAATAATGATCATCAGATGTTCAAGAATCCACTTCCATCGCAAGATCAAAGGGGTCCTTCCACGTCCAGACGAGGTCCTGATACCACTGATTATACGCAGGCTGCGTATAATTACACTGTCAATCACCTGTATGATGCTAGTGAACAAATTGCAACTATCACCTTCAAAAATCCCACCTCAAATTGCAATGTTGTTACACGTCGTGGCAAGGTCACCATAAAGGCAGCTCCACAAGGCACCACCTCCGTCCCAAAGCAGTACAATTTTGTGGAACAATTAGACAAAACCCCTGCACTTATATCCATTTTGGAGCTTTTGCGTCTGTCACCCTCTCATAAAACAATCTTGGATCAAGCACTCCAAGAAGCGTCAGTCCCTGCAAACCTGAACACGGACCAATTTCAAGCCATGGTTGGAAATCTAAAGTCATCATCTTGTCTCACTTTTTCTGAAAATGACAACTCTTCCTTCCAGCAACCTCATAACGCCTCACTCCACATTGAAGGCTTTGTCAACCAACACAGGATCAAGCGAGTCTTGATTGATAATGGAGCAGGCCTAAATATCTGTACACTACAGTTGGTCACAGCATTGGGATATGCAGTAGAATCAGTGGATCCTCGCAAGAAGATCACCATCAAAGCCTATGATGATGCAGAGCGTTCATCCAAAGGAGCTGTGGTACTACCAATCCGAGTAGGCCCCGTGGTAAAGCACATCACTTGTCAGGTTCTGGACCTTCCTCTGCCATATAATCTATTATTAGGGAGACCTTGGATACATGCCATGCAAGCTGTTCCATCTACCTACCATCAATGTATCAAGTTCCCACATAACGGGGTCGAGATCACAATCCTGGGCGATGCAAATCCCTTTGCATTTTGCCATAATATCAGCCATCAACCAGAGATTACCGTTCCTAATAATAGAGAAGCCATTTCATCCACATCATATATAAATCCCGCCTCTCTTGCCAGTTCAAACACCCCTATGCCCAAGCAAGAAAAGCTAAAGATGAAAGTAGCAGAGGAAGGTCCTGGAGAATATAACTTGAGTCAGCTCTTTTGTGTAGGACAAATGCCTACTTCTCCTAGAACGCATGGTAAACCCCATCAGTTGCTCCAACAATCCATAGTCACGCCTGCATGTGCTTTGACGCCTTTCATCCTTGGAAAGAGTCAAGAGGAAGAAACACAAGATGAGGACCTAGCAGACTGGATCTATAAAGACCCCGTTACCACTGATAAACCGCAAGTTACACTTCCTACGGAGCAGTATGGTAAAGGCCTCCTCATTATGCAAAGAATGGGGTATGATGGTCAGAGTGCTTTGGGATCCTGCAAACAAGGACGACACGAACCACTACTGCCAGAGTTCAAGCCCAAAGGTAATACAGGCCTAGGCTTTGAAAAAGAAGTCCTGCCTAAACTCAGATTCAAAGGCAAACCCAGCAAACCATTTTGCCCACCTACTGTAAAGAGGACACCTTTCATAATCAAAGCACCATCAAGCAATATTGTCACTGCCCCATCGAGGCTCACAAACCCACCGCAACCATCATCAGTGCCAAAAATCCCACCAATTGAACTAGTAATCCCATCCACAGCAGTCATCACATCAATAAAACCATTCATAGCAGCAACTATATTGGAACCTGTAGCAGCATCTATGGCACCAGCCGTTCCAATAGAAGCCACTAAATCAACACTGTCGATACTTCCAGTGACAAAACCTTTAAACCCCATCATGGTTCCTGAAGCACCGATCACCTCAAAGGTACATAAACCAATCACACCTGCCGTGTTTAACTCCAAAGACATCCCAGTATGGTATAGCAATCGGATGCTGGAGAGTGATTCAGAGACCGACTCACATGAGTGGGAATTCGATTCAGTGCAACTTAACACTTCAGATGAGGAAGACACATCACCACCTCCACCCCGCAAAGACATCCCTGTTTACGGAGAAGCACAGATAAAGACCACTTGGGTACCTGAGCTGGAAACATCTTCCACAGACCCTACGTCTCATCCTACGCCTGATTCTGACAGGGAAAGTACCATCAACTACCTTCACCACACTGTCTTAACCCTCACTGATACATCTCCTGCACTTAACCTAATCGATGAAGTAATGCCCATTATCCACCCTGAACTCATTGAATGGAACCAACCAAATCCCCCATGTCTTGACCTCTTCCAGAACGATGAGGCTATCATTGACTTTTTGGAATTAAGGGATAATCTACCAAGCGGGGATCACAAAGCTGGATTCGCCATTCAACTTAATAGCGCAGCATACTTCGGGGCGGATGCCAAACCCTTCAGCTGCAAAAATATAACAATAAAACATGGATCTTCCAGTGAAAACCACACTGTGGCATTATTTGATCCGACAAAAGTAAAAAGAAAGAGCGTATCCAATGGTGAAAACCTCTCTGAGGCGCCTGAGGATGAAGGGTTTGACATCCTCCCTGCTAGTACACAACAGGAACGATCGACGATTCTCATTGAGGAGACTAAAGAATACAATGTAGGGACTCCTGAAAACCCTCATATTATACATCTGGCATCTCTTCTCACTCCAGAGGAACAACCTCAATTTATAGAGTTCTTCCAACAGCGTCAGATCAACTTTGCATGGTCATATGCAGACATGCCTGGGCTTGATCCTGATTTAGTCATGCATCATCTCACAGTAGCAAAAGGAGCCAAACCTGTCAAGCAGAAGCTTCGTAAGATGCATCCTCAGATTGCCGTGCTAGTCAAAACAGAACTCAAGAAACTCCTGGATGTTGGTTTCATTAGACCAATTGATTATGCAGAATGGATCTCCAACATTGTACCAGTTGGCAAAACAAAAGGGGGCATCCGCATTTGTACAGACTTCAGAGATCTGAATAAGGCATGTCCTAAGGATGACTTCCCTCTACCAAATATCGACATCATAGTAGATTTGACAGCAGGACATGCCATGCTTTCACTCATGGATGGCTTTTCAGGATACAATCAAATAAAGATCGCACCAGAGGACCAACATAAGACAGCCTTCACATGTCCATGGGGCACATACTGCTGGAATGTAATGCCTTTTGGTCTAAAGAATGCAGGAGCGACCTATCAAAGAGCAATGACCACCATCTTCCATGACATGATGCATACTATAATGGAAGATTATGTGGATGATTTACTAGCAAAATCACTTACTAGAGAAGGACATCTCCATATCTTAGATCAAATCTTTGATAGACTGGAACAATACCATGTTCGACTCAACCCAAAGAAATGTGTCTTCGGAGTGACCTCCGGGAAGCTTCTAGGATACATTGTCTCAAGCAAAGGCATTGAGGTCGATCCAGCAAAGGTTAAAGCAATCATGGACATGCCACCTCCAAAGAATATCAGTCAGCTAAGAACACTACAAGGACGGCTTCAATCCATCCGAAGATTCATTGCACAATTCGCTGATAAGTGTCACCCCTTCACACACCTGCTACACAAGAACATACGCTTTCAATGGGATGACAGATGCCAGCAAGCATTTCAGGCACTTAAAGACTATCTCATGAATCCACCATTGTTGATGCCACCAGATCCAAGTAGACCGTTGTTACTCTATATTTCAGCAACAAGTACAGCATTGGGTGTACTACTGGCACAACATAATGCAGAAGGAAAAGAGTGTGCTATTTACTACATCTCTCGCACACTGGTTGGCTATGAACTCAATTACACACCTATTGAGCGAGCTTGCTTAGCAGTAATCTTGGCAGCCACTAAATTGCGGCACTATCTATTGACACACAAGGTACAACTCATCGCAAAGATTGATCCACTCAAGTACTTACTCAGCAAAGCAGCATTGACAGGTCGTTTGGCCAAATGGGTAATGATTCTAAGTGAATTTGACATTGAGTATGTGGACCGTAAAGCTATCAAAGGGCAGGTCATTGCAGATCAGTTGGCTGATGCACCTCTCATAGGTGATCATCCCCTCATTTCCAATTTTCCAGACGAAGAGATATTCATGATCACAGAAGTACAACCATGGAAATTATATTTTGATGGTTCATACACTAGGCACGGCTCGGGGGCAGGCATTTTGTTTATCACACCTCAAGGTGATAGCATCCCGAAGTCTTACAGGCTCACATTTCCATGCACAAACAACATAGCAGAATATGAGGCTTTGATCACAGGACTCAGGATAGCCATACAATGGAAATTAAAAGAACTTCAAGTATATGGCGACTCACAACTGGTCATTCGACAAGCAACTGATGAATATCAGACCAAAGATGATAAACTCATGCCATACAAGCAAATGGTGGACACTCTAAAGACATCATTTACTACTATCACTTTTGAGCAGATACCAAGAGATCAGAATCGAGCTGCTGACGCTATGGCTACTATCGCATCTCTCCTAGATCTTCCACAGAATTCAACACGCTACGAGTTCTTGGTAGAACAGCTTTGGATTCCCGCTTATGATATCCCCGAATCCGAAATAATATGTCGCCTTGTCGGTTCCGAATCCCCATGGTACGGTGAGTTCTACACCTATCTTCGTGATCACACCCTTCCTCCCAACCAATCGAATAACCAACGAAAAACCTTCATTCGCCAAACTGCTCGATATACCATTATTGCCGAAACCCTATACCGACGTAGTCTTGATGGTACTCTCCTTCGATGTCTGGAACAAGATGAGATAACAAAGGCTTTGGAAGAGGTACATGAAGGAATTTGCGGGACTCACTCAAGCGGTCCATCACTAGCCAAGAAGATCATGCGAGCTGGATACTATTGGCCATCTATGGAAAAGGATTCCTACTACTTTGTTAGGAAATGCAAGAAATGTCAAGTTCATGGTGACCTGATACATGCACCGGCCCAGGAACTGCAACCAATCACCACACCATGGCCTTTTTGTCAATGGGGCCTTGACCTTGTGGGTAAGATTCATCCATCTTCATCCAATGGCCATAAATTCATTATTACCGCCACCGAATATTTCACCAAGTGGATCGAAGCTGTTCCACTTACCCAAGTTACCGGCAAGCAGATCGCCTCATTCATCCTCAATTACATCATCTGCCGGTATGGTGTACCCATGTCTATTGTCACAGATAACGGTCTTCCTTTCAAAAATCAGGATGTCCATGAACTTTGTGAGAAATTTCATATCCAACACCGCTTTTCCACTCCCTATTACCCACAAGGCAATGGTCAGGCCGAAGCATCCAATAAAAACATATTGAGAATCCTAAAGAAGACAGTCAATGATGCCGGTCGTGATTGGCATGTTCAATTGAATCCAGCATTATGGGCATATCGAACTAGCATTCGAACCCCTACAGGTGCAACTCCTTATTCATTGGTCTATGGTGCAGAAGCTATCTTGCCTATTGAGGTCGAGATACCATCCTTACGAGTTTCCTTGCATAATCTCATCGATGATGAAGCATACAGAGTCTCACGCCTTCAGGACTTAGAGTTACTTGATGAGAAAAGACAAGCTGCATACAATCACCTAAAAGCCTATCAGCAGCGCATGAGTAGAAGTTACAATCACCGAGTTAGATCTCGTACATTTGAGGTAGGTGATCTTGTTCTTCGAGAAAATCCTCGCAACCAACCAAATAGAGAACATCAAGGTAAGTTTGAATCAAACTGGCTGGGCCCATATGTTGTCACTGCTGTGTTCGGGTCCGGGGCATATCAGTTGGCTACACCAGAAGGAGAACCGCTCGCAGATCCAATCAACAGCATGCACCTCAAAAGGTTTTATACCTAAGGTGTACAAGGCATCAGGCTCCCCTACATATCAGAAAAATACCAAAAACATTCAGAAAATGTCCTGAAGAAAATACAAAAACATTCAGAAAATGTCCTGAAGAAAATACAAAAACATTCAAAAATGTCTCAACACAAAATCTAAAAAAATTCAAAAATGTCTCGCAAAATACAAAAACATTCAAAAATGACTCACAAAATCCAAAAACATCGAAAAACCCATCAAAAATCACACACAAACATGACAACACCTTGTACATATTCATCCAATCAGATGCAAAACAAGCATTGACAAACTACTCACACACTGACCATTTACCAATCAACCACACAATCAACATCAACAAACCAAACTGTCTTTAACACAAGGATGCATCCTTCCTTATCAAAAACAAAGACAAGATGACATTTTCTTTGACAAGAAAATTCCGTTAAGCTATCAAATGCTTGGTTGATGCGTGAGTAATTCATTTGTTTGTCTGTATCGGGATCTTTCAGCATTGTTTTGTATCATTTGCACATCATTTCCGATGAAGTTCTGGGGCATGTACTAATGGTGTCTACGTGGGAAGTTCACTAGGCTACGTGATCTTATGCCAAATGCAATCATAGATCACTACGGCTTGCTGACTACAGCGTATACCTCGACCATATGAGCATGAACCATTACCAAGGATCCATATTCTTTATTCTTTATATATATACTGTTTGGTTGCAGGTACAATGCTCATCCTTTGATTCCTCTTCCTCCAAATTGGATAAAGGTTTTATTTTTTAGTACGGTATGCACTTGTCTCAGGATATGATCAGCCTAAGATCAAGGAGGACGATCCAAGTCATGCACGAAAGGAGATAATCCTTGTCTGTTTCGCAAGCAATACTCTGGTCAACTTGATCCATTATATCAAGTTGCTTGTATTAACTTGCTATATAAAAATCCATGAAAGGAATACTCTGGTCATCTTGAATCATTATGTCAAGATGCTTGTATTCTCTTCCAACATTTTAAAGCTCAATGATGAAAATAGAGCACTATGGATCGTCATCTCATCTCATCTGTATATATTGCATTTCGTTGCATTCCACCCATCCATACATTCATAATAGCTGCATATCATTCATACATAGTCATAATAATGCATACTCTATTTTCCTCTTCTTCCATAGGAATGAGTCATAAGTCCTCCATATCTTCTATCTAACATCAAATCCCCCCCTCACCCTCCCTATCTTGATCATCAACATCATCCTAATCCCTTCATCGCTTCCCATCCTCAGTCATCCAATAAGCCAAGCCAGTTACTCTATCTGCATAGGTACATCAACTCCCACACACCTAGACTATCAACAGATACTCTGATCAAGTATCTTCGGGTCTCAACAGGTAATCGATTATGGTAATCCTAGACTACATCAGGCATTTATCATAATGACCTAGTCTCAACGGGGCTGCCATGATTCCCCACAACCACCCATCACATGCACATACTATCAATTGATCAACCAATCAAACACAATCACATCGGACAATTACATCAATTGTCTAAGTCTCAACGAGTATTTTTGCTTCATATACCTTGACTTCATCGGGCAATTGCATCAATTGCCTAAGTCTCATCAGGTCACTTTGATTCACTTACTCAGACTTTATCTTGTCCAAGCAAACAACTGGCATCAACTGTCATGCTTTGACTTGACCGGGGCAATTAAACCGATTGCACCAGATTGTCTAACCAATTTTGATCAATTGTATAGCATCAATCCAAACCCCACACTACATCTACTATGTATCTCTTGCATGACCTCAGGGTACTCGCTGGCTTGTTGTTTCTCCGTATTCACTCTATTTTTCTTCCATTCTTTCACTGTTGTTGCTAATTTCTTCTATTCTACCTCCCCTGCCACTTTTCATTCTTTTTCGAGAGATCGCCCGATTTTTCAAAAAAATTCGGCCCATCTCTCGAGGGGGCATACCACCCATTAAATTAACATTTTATGGGGCATTTCTTCACACCAGTTTTTCTTTCTTTGAAACGATGCGATAAACCGCACCGTCTCAAAGAGGGGCAAATGTAGTCACATAAATCTGTCCATTTTAAATTAAACGAATATTTCATATTTATTTGATTAAAAATCCACTAGCCACCAATTAATTAAATTAATATTTAATTAATTCATCCCCAAACATTCTTCTATTAATTAAATAAATTATTCAATTTATTTTAATTAATTCATTAAATCAAATTCCCATCAATTAAATAAATAAAATCTATTTATTTAATTAAATCCCCCTATTCCTCTTTTAAATAAATTAAATAAAACATTTATTTAAATCATTATCTCCACCCCACTTGCATTTTCCTACAAATGCAACTTGCACACATATTGAAATAAATGAATTTTTATTTTAATAAAATCCTATTTTCCCTCACCCACCAAATCCACTTGCAAAATCTAATCCCCTTCTAGATTCTTCTAACCCCTTCCTAATTAGCCTAATCCATCCCCTAATTATTGTCACATTCCTAAGCAAAATGGAGTCACTTCTCAAATGGCCCAAAGTCTTGGATAACCATTGAAGGTTTTCAACCTTCAACCACCAAAAACCCCAAAGTCTTTGAAAACCATTAAAGGCTTCCAACTTTCAACCACTTAATCCACAAAGTCTCCAATAACCATTAATGGTTAATTCAACTCTCCCACATGGTTAAAACATTTGTTTTGACTCAACCTCTACCCAACCCAAGGGTCTCATCAGGTCATTAATGCTTTGACCATGATTATCTCTTAATCATTTGCACAAAGGTTTATCCTTGGATTAACTCCTAATCCAGTGGGTAATCCTAATTTAGGCTTGACCCTTAGCCTTTAGATAACCATGAGGTCTTCTCAGGCCTTTAATGCCTCCAACCTCTTCTTCAACCCAATCCTGTGTTGACACTTGTCATTATTTTATTGGTGCAAATTGTGCACATGGATCCCCAACTTTCAAGCTTGACCCTTGATTAAACCTTTCAATCCTGGCCATCCATTGCTCCATTTTTCCTATAAATAGAGCCCATTCCTTCATAATCCAGATCCTGAAAACTTGTATGCATTTAGACTATAGCCATTTTAGAGAGCATTTTAGCATAGCATAACTAAATCTTGTCTTTTTAGTTAAAATACATCATTTTAGCATTACTATTAGCTTTTCATTTCATATTTGGAGCTATTATACAAATCTCAATCCTCCATAAGCATCCATAGTGCAAAAAGCTGCTGAGAGCTACACTATTTTGGAACTTGGAGAGGAGAGGAACAAGGGAGAAGAAGCTAAGGCCATGCTAAGAGGCAGTTGGAGATGTCTCATGATCATTTGTTCTATTTATTAGATATATTTAGCATGTTTCTTTTAGTGTCTCTTTTGGAATGCCTTCATTGTTTCAGTTTTTGATTGACTAACGTTAACATCTTGTGTGTTTTGTTTTGATTGATCAAGAACTAACAATTGTGCCATTTAGGAGGGCATCACACTCAAATTTGAAAACATAAATAAGAATTAGAGAAGATTGGAATTCACATCGGGTTCACCAAAATGTGTGGGGGGAAAAGTGACACTAAGAAAACATGCCCTAATCTCACTTTCAATCACACACTTGTGGAATACGAAAGAGCCTAGAGGTATCACACAATTGGCTACTTCTTTTTGTGAAAGAGAAAGCCATGGGCTACCTATTAGGATTTCTATTCCTTTGTTGCAAATGATAGATAGAATGATGCAAGTCCAACTATTAACCCTAAAGTGTAAGTATGAACTAGTAACTTTGAGCACAAGATTGTAGAATTGAGATTTAATGATGAAAAATTGTAAGGATAAGAGGAGAAATGTAAATGTGTACCTTGAATGGATTTGATTCTGCAAGATCTACCACTGAAGCCAGAAGCCTGAAATACTGAAGCTGCTACCTTTGAAACTGCCAAAATTCACTGAAATGGACAGGGACCAAGGCACCTAGCGCCCCTGTCCTAGGGACCAAGGCGCCCAGCGCCCCTGTTCTGGCAGGACCAGGGTGCCCCACACCCCTGTCCTAGCTTTATAGGTTGGAATTTGGTGTGAAGTTTTGTCTCGGTTCACTTCCGTCGGATCTGCAACTTGCGACATCCTTCGAATTCGAAAATCTACACTTATATCTGAAAAGGGTTGTAGGTGGCTATATAGGGTTTTGCCTTAGTCAAACCCCCTCTTTGGTGATCTCCACCTCCACGAATAGCCAAGTTGTATAGTAAAAGTTGTGTGTGCAAACCTTGTGTGTGTGCAAGATCCTAAAATGAAAGTAAGCAAACTAGAGCAACGTACAAAGTAAACCCTAATTGTTTGTAATTAGCAAAGTAAAATGCTCTAAATCAAGATGCAAAGTGATCTAAAGCATGAGTGAAAAGGATGTAATGAAGCTTGTGCAAAGATATGAAAACAACATGAAACCATACCTAACCCCAAGGGAGGGGTACAAGCCAATCTTCAGTCGGTGTTCTCTTATTGTTCTTCTATGTCTTCAAAGCCCTAAGTTGATGAATGAAATTGAATTCTTGATTAATGGATGTTGAGTGTTGTTGAAGATCCCACAAGACTTTCTCTTTTGCTACAATTCCTTCCTTCTTATTGCTTGTTGTTGTTGTCTCCATTCATGATTCTTCCTTATATGTCTCTTCTGCCTTCAATTGAGAAAAGAGAGTCTTTATATAGGAAACACTAGGTCTTAATTTCACTTTAGGCCGACTTAGAGATTGAATCTCCCACCAATTTCTTGGGTTTAAGCTTTATTTTATGATTGGGTCGCGCTCCTAAAATTTTGGGAAAAATGTCCAGGACCGTGTGCACTCTGGGCGCCATGGTCCTGACAACTTTTCACCAAATTTTCAAGGCCATCGGATATGATGATTTTAGAGAGAATCCTGAAGTTACAACTGATTTCAAGATGTTTTGACCCCCGAAATCAGGCCTTAAAGTTCAAAATAGGACCTAATTAGGGTTTTAGATTAAATGATGTATTGGAAGAATAAAATGAAAGGGGCACACTTTAATGAAAAGGGCCCAACTTTATGATATGGGAGATGATAAAATAGAACCTTAGACCTAATTAATTTAATTAATTAAGTGCTAAAGGGGAAATGCAATGCAAAATGCAAAATGCACCAAGGCGGGTGCTAAACTAGGTGTGAAATTGTACCACCCTAGCAAGTGCGTACAATTTACGATGCTACACAGTGATGACAAGAAGAAAGAGGATACCGATGGTGATTTCCTATCTTACGATGTGGCCCATTCATGGGTTATTCTCTTATTGTTCATGCAATGCCTACTCTCTTTATGGTAGCCTATTCAGAGTTGGAGGTAGGTTACTTCTTTTGTAAGTGTTTCTTCCTTATTCTCTACTAGCCCTATTTCCCTTATGGGCCTTCTAAGTGCCTATAGAAGGGTGTTTTGTGGTTTCCATTATTCTCTAGTTGTTGGGGATTTCATGGGTTACAAGCGATGTGTTCTTTGGGATTTCTTTCATAGTTTATTTTGGGGTTGTGATGTGTTCTTCAAGACCTTTGTGCCTATCTCTACCTCCTCCTTGGTTGGTGTCTTATGCTTGTGTTGGTATTTCCTCTTCTTTATTGAAGTGTTTACAAGGAGAGGCCCTATTTATTATTGATTCTTTGGGGAGGCTTTGGTTTTGTGTAGGGTTCATTTTCTCCATATCTTGGCTCCTATAGAGGTGGGCTTATTTACATATCTAGGTGGTTCCCTCTATAAATGTGGTTCTTTTGAGAGTGACTGACTTATCTCCCATGTGAAACTATCCTTTAGAACTCTTATCCTGGTGGGTAGACGCTCTAGGAGTGTTATTTTCTCTACTATTTCTAGTGGCCCTATGGAGGTGGGCCTTGGATATGTTTTATTTATGGAGGTTTCTATTAGTGATGGATATTTTTTGGGTTTGGGTTTTCTCTTTCCTAAGAATGGCAATGTTCTTTTTGAAGGTAGATTTCCATGGAAAGTTGTGCAAGGGCTTTGGGTGTGGGCTAAGGGTTGGTTACCCTATGAGTGTTTAACTAGAGAGGAACATGTTTCCTTTGTGCCTACTCTTCTGGTGGAATTTGGATTTCCTAGGTGGAGGTTGTTATTGTCAAGGATCTTTATATTTGCCACCTATTCCACCAGTCATCTAGTGTGCCATTTTTAGGCAATACTCTCAAGGCCTCCCACTTAAAGTGTGGGATGGGTTCTTCTTGGTTCTATGTTGATGAAAGGAGACTCTCCCCCTGTGTTTTTTATCTTTTGGGACTCGCGTCTCTAGTAATACTGCTAACAAAAAGCCTATTGAGTAGCCTAGGATGTGTTATTTATAGTTTTTTCTATTAGCCAAATGTTTAAGGATGCCTTTTAAAACCCTTTGGGTTTTTTTATGCTAGTCCATTCAATGGTTAGTCTATTTTATGATACTATGAAATGGCTAGGTGCTTCTTTTAGTACAAGATTTATGTGTGTCCCCAAATTGTTTTGGTTTTTTCTCCTTGTTTAAGTTTCAAGGTGGTCCTATTGGTAAAAGATTGCATAAATCCTTTCGAAAATCCACTTGCTATCTATTTCCTTAACTAGAACGACTCTAGTAAAAGGGGCATTTTCAAGAAGATGGTTTAGGGTTCCTTCCTAAACCCCTCTATTTTGATTAGATAATTTTATGTTCTTGGGTACTCTTTCTCCTGCCGATTGTTGCTTTCATCAAAAGATTTGTTTCAAGAAACAGTTAGTTTTTTTTGGTTTTGTTGGTCTCGTTGCTTGTGATCTCCTCCCTGTTGTGTGCCTGCATAGTATTTTTGTAATAGTTTGGGCCTATGCTACCTTAATCAAATATAACATAGTGGTGTCAACATACCCATGCCACTTGGACCATATTTAATAATTTTTTATTTATCCCTTATGATCTATAATCATGTGAATAAGCATTTATTGGTGGTTTCATAATGACAATAAGATTCATTTTAGTATGTCATTCAAATTTCATACACATACTTAATAAAAGCATAATTTTAGTTTTTTAAAGATCACAAGTTTTCATAGTCTACATTGATTGGCACATAATCAATAGGCAAGGAGAAATTGGAAAACTTGTATGTTTCAAACTTTTACCATTTTCTTGAGATGAAATTAATTAGAATATGCAACTAATGGACAATTTCCAATATTTTTGTGAAAGCAATTTCATAATACAATTGGAGACTTGTAGGATTATGACATGTTTTATTTTTACTAATATAACTTTCTATTTTCATCTAAGGACCAACTTGATAATTATCTAAACTAATTAGATATCGCTTATTAACTCAACATAGCTAAATGACTAAATTTTTTTGTATTTTCTTTAACTAACAAAGTTTAAAATTATAGAGAAAATAAACGATGCAGAAAACAAGGGATATTGCAGCTATGACTCTTCCTACCCAAGGGGGCCTTTCAAAATCTGGCAACAATGGTGCTTCTCAACCTTGAACCTCTGCTATTCTTGCAGAGGATTTGGGTGGCTTGGGTGGAAAAAGCACTTCCTTAGTGGGCGATGCAGTTGTTTCCTCCCGGCCCAATACTGTTGGTTCATAGGGTGTGTGGCCTTCTGGCAAGATGTCGAATGTCATTGTGTTTGCTAAGTAGGGTGAGGCTCGGAGATCACGACTTCATAGACAGTTGTATGGTGGATTCATTCCTATTAACAATACCATCTCTGTTAATCTGAAGGAAGATATGACATAGGAAATTGCTCATAATTCTTCTATTCTTTCCTTGCATGGTGTAATCTGTCAGTTTAGGGGTTTTTGGCAATCCCTCCCTTAGCTACACACTTGGATCGTAGAACATTGGGAGCCTCTTATTACCAGCAAAGTTCATATCTTCCCCATGGATAAGAAGTTTTTTATTTCTAAGTTTGATAATGCTTAGGATAGAAATAAAATATTATGTGACCAGTTTTTTAACTAGGAGGATACATTTTTGTTAATGATGAAGCCTCGACACTCTGATTTCAATCCTTCTATTGAAATATTTAATAAGATTCCAATTTGGGTTCGGATTCCTAATATCCTCCTCCATGTATGGAATGATTCTCTTTTAGAGGAAGTGGGTGAAGCCCTTGGAGATTTTTTGATGGTGGATGATAATTCCTATGATATTTTCCACTCCACCTTTTCTCGCATATTGGCTGATTTGGATGTTTCAAAAGGGTTACCTTATGAGATTTTACTTATATCTTCTAAGGGTTCTTGGATCCAATGTTTGGACTATGAAGGGATTCCCTTTAGATGTAGAAGATGTTTTAAAACTGGTCATGTGGCTGCGCATTGTGGTTTTGAGAAAAAGGCTATGACGACCACTTGGTGGAAAGGCGCTTCTCATCAGCATTATATGATTGAGAAGAAATCTGAACAACTTAGGAGTTTTCTCTAAGGTGGTTGCTTTGGAATCTAAGGATCTTGGGGCATCCTCTTTGGATGTCACAAATGGTGGGGTTTTTGCTACTTCAACCCCTAAATGTGAGAGTAAATGGGCCTCAAGATGTTAACTTTGGTGATAACTCTCTGACAATTAATTATGGTCGCCTTTATGGGAAGGCCATGCCTTCATGGAGGAATACAGATGATATTTTTGCGACTGTGGTTGTTAGCTTTCATTCATAGGAAAATGGGGCACTGGTTTCCATGACATGGTCATGCAAGTGGAAGAGGGTTGGATATCTTTTAAGGGAAAGAAAGAAAAGTTCTCTAAGCCTTCTTTTGACATGGCTCTACGCTCCCACAAGAATAGCTCTAAATGTAAATTTTGATGGTTCTTGTTCAGGGGCTAGTCTTAGGTTGGTTGCAAGCTATACTTTTTGCAGCCTTGTTTAAGGGTGGTTGGCTACAAGATGTCCTTTTTGTAGTCTGTTTTCCTTGGTTGTTTGTGCTTTCATGTTCCTTCTATTTGGATAACTTTCTAGTTGTGGGTTCTGGTCGCACCCACAAAAGGATATGAAGATTATAGTAAAACCTTTCCTGGGAAATGGGCATTCCAACAGGTGACCAATATCTCTCTCTGTAGACGTTCATTTACTTGTCAAACTAGGGGACGTATACTTTAAATGGCGCAGCAAAATATATGCACTAAGAACTCATTTTGGTCAAATCTTAGCAGAAATACATACTGGAAAGAAATTCTATCTACGCTACAGGAAGGTAATGCAAAGTTCTTTAACTAAACTATGATTTAATTAAAACAGAAACCATGATAACTACAACTGAAACACAAACTATGAACTGGCCTTATGCTGCAAGAATAGGCACAGTGATGGATTCCTTATGCTGCAGGAGCAATATAAGGCTAGTTTGTATAAAAACATTAAAGATGAAAGAAAACTAAAGCTTAACAGGAAAGAACAACTAACTAACTAGCTACAGATACTTACTAAGTGGGCCCCCTTAGCAAGCATCTACTGATTACGCAGATGCTAAAGTCATAACTTCATTGAACTTTATTCATAAAAATAGAATGATATACATTGTTTTGTTGATATGGAAACTAACAACAAACTCTGTCTCTGGTTAAACAGATTCTATCTTTCATTATCATATTGATTCTTACATGATATCTACTACTCTGATTCTATCTTACTCTAACTATCATCTCTCTTTTTCCCTCCTTCTCTCTCGCGCAGGAGGAGAACTTTATTTAAAAACAAGAGAGCAACTAACTAAATAACCCCATCAAAGAAAGACGTGGAAGTAAAATATATCCCTGAATCAAGGAACAAACTTCATAAATGAATTTATGCATTCAACCCGATCTAGAGAGAATCTAGCGCTCCACTCTTTCCAGATTGACTGTCATTAAAATTCTTTCCCATGGTTTTGGTCAAAGAGTCTTCGCCAGAGCTCCCTCGAAGTCTTGCAGGAAATGGACTTTACTGCAAGGCCGAGATCGGCTGCGCTTGACTCGATCATTCTTCAACAACCTGCGAAACAAAAGTTAACAGGCAACAGAAAAGGCATATGGCACATACATGATATCTATTCATTAATCACACATTTTAAATCTACTTCATCATTCAAAAACTGTATACGATATACCAGTCATTTTAGGGAGTCAACGGGGCAATATATGCAATCAAGTCAACACAATGAGCTGCAGGAATATAAAAGTATCTTGCTACAGGATATCCCAATATAAGGTTTCAACAAAATTTGAATAGCCATGAAATAACAAAAGTAAAGGCATTTAAAAGTTTATCATAACATCCAAATTATGAGCATATTTTAAGCTCATCACTGCCCTCTACTTAGCCCAATGCTGGTCCTTTAGCATTAAATTTTCTGGTGGTTTCTCTGAAGTCGGTGGTTGCTGCATGACTCTGAAATGGATTTCCAAACTTGTAATAAAATCCTCTAAAATCTCGGCATCTTTCATACCTTCGGTCTTCTAATTCATTGTTAAGATTTGTAGCCTGGTGAGGATAAAGTGGCCACATTAGCACAGGGGGTCTGAATGTCAGCGGTAGCCATAGTTCAAATCTTGTTTGAAGTCGCAATTGAATATATCTGCTGGTTCATTTGAGAGCTGCTGTGAAATTTAGGAGACCATGTGGTTCTGACTTTTGTAACCCAACAGTTAATCTCTCCCATCTTTTCTCACTTTTGGTGTATGCCAGTTTCCAAAATGAATATTGTTGTGCCTGGAATTCATCATATACTTATTTTCTGATATCAAATATTTTCTCTCTTGTTGAAACATTATTAATACCATATGTCAGAGAAAACCAATCTTTCAACATTGCATGGGGGTTTGAACTTTGAGAACGTAATGGAACAGGCTCTGTTTTCTCAGTTTCCTCATATGTTTCCCACTGCCTGCCATAATTCACCTCATTTGCTACCCATGACATAAATTCTCTCAAATGAATATCACCAATATATAGAAGAGGATTCCATTCTATTTCAAATGGTATTAAAAAGCCATGCAAATAGAATTCACATAGAGAATTCCTTAACCAGTTAGGGGCTGCCTGGTATGCTTCATAGAATTCCTTGGCAGTATGAATTATAGGATCTTGGTTTCTAGAAATTCTCATCAATTGAAACCATAAAAACTGTTCTTTAAGGCACAGAGCATAAACTCTGGGTGGCGTTCTACATTCCATAATCTGACCAGTTACTTTTAACATTTCGTCCATTTTTGCTTTCAACTCAGCAATTTCCTGCTTCTGACTTTCAATTTTCTTTTTCAATTTCCTCTTTTCTACTTCTCATAGACTTTGTTGAATGTTAGTCTGGGCTATGTGTTAGAAAGTTAGGGTTTGCAATGTAACTGTTTCCCAATTAGCTTTAACATATTCCAGAAACTCAATTGTAGGGTGAAATACAACTTCACTAGGCACATTCAATTGTTCAGTTTGTTCTTGCTCTTGTTGCAAGATAAATTCTTCTTGCTGCTGTAGTGGAGAAGTCTGTGCTTCCTCCGAAAATTGCATAGCAGTAGTAGCCAAATCATCAAGATTTGGTAACCCTTGCTCATTATGCCCTATTTCTTTTGTCTCAACTTGTTCCTCTTCAGGAACGAATGAACTCTGAGCAGTATTCTCGGACACATTCTGAGAAACATTAAATTCGGACTCAACAGACCCTTCTGAAATTACAATCACCTCTAGTTGTGGTGAAGCAGGGGAGGTCTTAGATTGTTTCCTTGTGGAAACCCTTCTTGGCACTGATGCGGCTGCAGAAGGTGTTCCGGTAGCCTTCCTCTTCCTTGTTTATTTAGAGGGCTCTGCCCTACTAGAGGATGATGGTGAACTAGTAATAGCAACAGGTATTGCTGTAGGAGAAACAGCTGCAGGAGAAGGTGCTGCAGGAGAAGGGCATTACCTTTTCTGAGAACGAGGGTCAGATTCTGGGGACCCTTCTGCCTTTGTTTTTCCCTTCTCTCTCCTAGTGGCAAACCTAGTTTGTACCCTAGCAGAGGATTCAGGTGCGAAAGCTATAGGACCAGGTGCTACAGGAGTAGATAACCCTTGCCCTGTTCTACTGGTAGATGCAATTTCTTTCTTCTTTTTCTGAGGCCATGGGGTAAGTACCCTAGGGGGTTGTGGAATTTGCAGACTCTTTTGGGCAACAAAATTGTTGCTAGGAGAGAGGTGAGACATCCCTCAAAGAGCGCTCAATCAGTAATTTAATAAGGCCATGATGAGTGACAGAATTATCTTTCCCCTGTTGAGTTCCGTGGGCACTTTGTTCTAAAAATTTTAACAAAAAATTTGGAATATTAATAACTAACCCATGCCTCATATGGCTCAATAATTTAAAATGATGAGAATGCAGATAAGAAAAACGGCCTTCACAGGTCAAATACCTAATTATGTAAGTAGCATACTCTGAATAAGGAGGAGGCAATGATACGCACTTGCATCCCTACTTGGAGACTTCCAGAGGTCCATCAGTAGGCATTGAAAACTCAGTCCTTGCAGCTACAATGTCTGAAGAAAAGTTTTCTCCAACGGCTGGAAGCCTGGTTACTTCAGCAATTCTGTTTTCGGTTGCAACAACCGTTAGACCCCATACGGTGGCTTCTTCTTCAGAAAGGGTTCTCAAAAATTCTCCAGTAGCCTCCTCATCAAAATCATTTAAGCTCAAGAAATAATTTAACCATCCACAGAGGCTAAATGCATGGACTGTTTGTGGATTTTGCAATAACAATTCATGAGCTACAGGCTCATGTCGCACCAACTGACCACCCATATTTATAGTTTTCCTTTAGCTGAACTCAATTCCTTGTTGAAGATTCAAATTCTCTGGTTCCCTTTTTGCTCTAGTTTTTCTTCTTTCGTGCCGTCACATTTCTTTCTTTTTTTCCAAAAATGAACTTTTTGAACAAGCAGTCTTAATCGTAATTTACAAGAAAAACATGCAATAAAGAAGGATATGCGATCATGTTTGGAAAGTACCAGAAAAGTATTAAAGAAAGATTATTTTGCAGTTATGGTAGCGACGAAAAGACAGGTTTTAAAAGATGGAATACCCCGCCCCCTACTTAAAGTATGACATGTGTCCTCACATGTCGTAAAGAACAGGTAGAGATTCGGGTAATAATGACCGGTACATGCATAGCAGTAAATGAATAGAATGAAATAAATCAAATATGCGATAAGAAAAGATATGGCGTACCTTTGATAATTGCACGGACGTGTGAATAAAGATGATGGCGTCTGCATGAATTGACAAGTGGGAAAGATATCTTAATTAAGGTTGATGCGGACAGATGAAGTGGATGGGTGACGGGATGGATAGATGGAAGATAAAGAAGTGAAATGGGGGTGATAAATGAAAATGGAGAAAAAGGGGTTTCCTTTTTAAAAAGAAAACCTTTATTATGGGCATGCTTTTTTTTTGAAAATTACGGTAACGCTGCAAGAGAAAGGCTAAAGCCTTCGGCTACAGGAAGAGTAGCGGGAGGAACTTGAACAAACTGCTGCATGAATTCTTCCTTGGAGACTGGTTTGTGGTACAACCGGAGTCGGTGGCCATTCACTAGAAATTTGAAGCGGACTGGGTCTATTGTTACCAGCTGTACAGCTCCATTGTCAAACACATTTTCAACTTCATAGGGGCCAAGCCAACGTGTTGTGAGCTTACCTTGGTTTTCTTGATATCTGGAATCATATAACAGAGCCCAATCTCCAGTAGAAAATTTCCTGGTTTTGATGTGCTGATCATGCCATTTCTTCCTTTGCTGTTGGATTGCTTCTGTATGTTGCAGGGCGGCTTTTCTCATTTCGTCCAAAGTATTTAACTGTAGGAGATGGTCCTTCTGTGCTTCAGATATGTCTATATTGAGTTCAAGAGCTGTCCTCAAAGTTTTGTGTTCAAATTCTATGGGTAACATGGTTGTTTTCCCATAAAGAAGCTCAAAAGGTGTAAACCCAGTTGTTGTTTTCCATGTAGTTCTGTAAGCCCAAACTGCTTCAGGAAGTCTATTGCTCCAATCTTTTCTATGGATCTGCACTGTCTTTGTGAGGATCGCCTCAATTTCTCTGTTTGTTACCTCCGCCTGACCATTAGTTTGAGGGTGATAGGGGCTGGACTTCCTATGTTTGATTTTATAGTCATTCATTAGTGCAGTGATCAGATTTGATGTAAACTGAGCTCCTTGATCAGTTACAAGCTCTCTGGGAACTCGAAATCTTGTGAAAATTTGTTCATATAGAAATTCAACAACATTGTTATCTCGGGCATAAGTCATAGCTTTTACTTCGACCCATTTTCTTACATAGTCCATGCAAACTAGAATGTATGACTTTCCATTTGATGGTGGATCAATTGGCCCTACAAAATCCATCCCCCATTTATCAAAAGGAGTGACTATTATCTGTGGATATAGTGGAATTTCATCAGACTTAGTTGGTCTTTCCATACGCTGGCATCTATCACATTTTCTTGTATAGGCCACAGCATCCTTATGTAACGTTGGCCAGTAGTACCCTATTGTAAGAACTTTCATTGATGTTCTTTTTGCTGCAAAATGTCCTCCACATGGTTCATCATGGCAAGCATGCAATATGTCATAAGTTTCATCTTCTCTTACACATCTTCGCATTACTTGATCAGGTCCAGTATAAAACAAACTATTTGCAATCTAGGAAAAGTTAAAACTTTTCTCTATTAACAATTTCTTTTCTTTTGGAAAAAAGTGGGCTGGTATTCTGTTTGCTGCTAGATAATTGGCAATGTCTACATACCAGGGTGTATGTGCAGCGATGGAGAACAAGTGTTCATTTGGGAACCTATCATCAATGATCTCATGTTCAACAGGTGTAGCTGATTGAAGTCTTGATAAAAAGTCAGCTACAACATTAGCTCTCCCTAGTTTGTCAATTATGGTAATGTCAAACTCTTGTAACAACAGGAGCCAATATGCCAACCTACCAGAGATGGCAGGTTTGTTCATCAGATACTTGATTTCTGCATGGTCAATATGGATGAATATCTGATAACCTATGACATAATGCCTAAATTTATTCAAAACATACACTACTGCAAGCAACTCCTTTTCTGTGACAGTATAGTTGAGCTCAGGACCTTGAAGGTTCTTGCTGATAAAGTAAATAGTATGTTCAACTGAATTTTCTTTTTGACTCAGAATTGCTCCTATGCCAAAGTCAGAAGCATCAGCATGTATGTGAAAAGGCAAATTCCATTTTGGACCTTGAAGAACAGGGGCTTTAGTAAGCAAGTCCTTTAGTTGTAGGAAGGATTTTTCACAGGCCTCTGTCCACTCAAATTGGGAATCCTTTGTTACCAAAGCATAAAGTGGACTGACAATTTTACTGAAGTCTTTTATAAACCTTCTATAATACCCTGCATGACCAAGAAAACTTCTGACATCTTTCTGTTTTGCAGGAGTTTGTAAATTCTGAATTACTTCAATTTTAGCAGGGTCGACCTGAATTCCATTCTTTAAAATATGATGACCTAAAACAATACCTTCTTCCATCATTAGAAAAAATTTCTCACTGTTTAGAGACAAATTTTGCTCTCTACACCTTTTCAATACTTTTTTCTAAATTCACCAGTGCTTCTTCAAATGTGACTCCATAGGTAGTGAAATCATCCATGTAAATCTCCATACATTCATGAGATATATCAGTAAAGATACTAATTACTGCTCTCTGAAATGTTGTTGGCTCATTGCATAGGCCAAAAGGCAAGACCGAATAAGCAAATGTTCCCCATGGATAGGTAAAAGTGGTCTTCTCTTGATCTTCAGGGGCAATTTTTATCTGATTGTACCCACTGTAACCATCCAAAAAGGAAAAATATCTTTTGTCAAACAGTGAGTCTAGTACTTGATCTACAAAAGGTAGTGGAAAGTGATCTTTTTTAGTGGCACTATTCAATTCTCTGTAATCTACACATACTCTCCATTTTCCACCTTTCTTGGGGACAATGACTAATGGAGAAACCCATTGACTGTCAAAGATTGGATAAATAAAACTAGCATCAAGCAACTTTTGAAGCTCACTTTTAACTATTTCTCTAAGTGTTGGATTTGCTCTTCTTTGAGGTTGTCTAATTGGTGAACAATATTCTTTGATATATATCCTATGAGTACAAACTCGAGGATCTATTCCTTGCATGTCCCCATATTCCCATGCAAAAGCTTTATGCTGTTCTTGTAACACTTTTAATAGGTCAGCCTGTTGAGACTGTGACAGCTTGCTATTGATATTCAAACAATGACCTTGAGACAATTCTATCTACTCCATGAGATTACTCATAGAGTCTACAGGTAATGTTTGTACCTCTTGTGGAAGCAAATTATGAAAAATAGCTGGAAGTTTAAGCAGTGAACTTTCAGAATCTGGTTGCTGCAAGAAACATTGTAAATGAGTACCATTTGGATCAGATGAACTACCCGTATCAGAGTTGTACTGTAGAATTTGAAACAGTAAGGCATCCTCACTCTGAAGTTGTGAGAATGGGTCATTTTGAATCATCATTAATTGAGCTAAAGAATTGGCTTCTTCAATTTTCTCCCCCACATCTGGCCAAACAGGTTGGGACAAATCTGGCTGAGGTCTAGCAGGTGAATACAGAGCCAATTTCTTTGTGGACTGTCCATCAGAAATGGTCATATCTCCAGAACGACATCCTATAAAAGCATCAGCAGTTGCTAACCATGGTCTACCAAGAATAACTGGATACCCTCCTAAAGTTGCCTTAATTGATAATATTGTGAAATCAACAAGATACTCCCAAGATTCAAGAGTGACAATTACATCTTCTACTATCCCATTAGGTTTAACTGTGGAGCTGTCTGCAAGCTGCAAAACTGTGGGTGTAGACCTAATGTTTGAAATGTTCAGGGAGTCCATAGTATGCTTTGTCATGACATTAATGGCAGCACCTAAATCAATCAAAACATTTTTTACAACTTGGCCATTTACATTTATCTGCACTACAGGAATTCCAGGGTCAATATACTTCGGAATAACTACATTTCCCAACATTATATCAGCCAATTCCCCTAATACATGAATTATTTGAGGATCCTTTTTCTTTCGTCCAGGCTTCTTCAAACAGGCTTCTTTAATAGCTTTTCCAAAAATACGAATATCTTTAATAGCCTGAAATAAAGGAATTTGAATCTGCACATTCTTGAGCTGATCCAGAATGTCAAAAGTGGGTTCTTCCATGGGTTTATATGTAGTACTTTGCAACCTCTGAGGAAAAGGTGGGTTGTCTTGATTTTGCAGAACAGGCTCTTTAGGAACTATATCAGTTACGGGCATGTGCTCAGTAGGAACAATAGGTGCAGTAGATTCTTCATGGGGAGAATCTGATATTTTAGTAATCAGAGGCGGTTTTGGAGCAGGTAAAGTAGTTCCAGACCTCAAATGGATGTCATTAACGTTTAAGGCATAAGCTTGATATTGGTTGGCTTCAGCAAGATACACAGGCTGCTGAGGCTGCTGCTGTTGCTTATTATTGGGATTGGGCAATGGCTGGGCAGGCATAGGTGTTTGTTTTGGAGGTCCAGGATTTGTGGCAATTACTGCAAGAGGCGGCATAAGGGCCTGTGGTTGTGGTTGTGGCTGTGGAAGCTACAAGAATCCAAAGAACTAATTTTGCCATTGCTGAGGGCCTCGCCATTGAGGATTTTGCTATCAATTTCCTGAAGGTGGGGTCCATTGCCCTTGTGGTTGCTGCCATCCTCCTTGAGGGGATTGCCATTGCTGGTTCTAATAATTAGGTCAATTTGGTTTTTGTGGATTCCAGGGTGGTGGTGGTCCATATGCATGTTGCCATTGGTTATTATAGCCAGAATAGGAATTACCAAAAGTTAAATGATCTTGAGGCATACTTTGTCTTTGGGCCCATGGTCTCCTTTGTGCAACAAAGAACACTTGATCATCATCTCCTTCTACTGGCTTGAAGTCAGTAGGTAGTTGTTTGGCTTCCAAATTAGCCACCATCTTGCATCTGCAGTCACGCTTCTTTTGTCTGCAGTATGGACAGAACTCGGCCAAAACTGCTTCAGCCTCCTCATGTTTCTTCCGAGCTTGCATAGTGTCCAGTTGCGTAGCCACATTATTAATGATGTCCTGCTTGAAGTCAGATAGCAAATTTGTTATCTCCATTTGAGAAACTCCACCAGAAGAAGACTTCCCTATTGTAGCATGATGACCTCGACCTTTCTTAACTATTGCTCGAGAGTAGTTAAGACATATTTTCTTTATATCATCCCAAGGCAGCTGGGTTATATCACCTCCTCCGATCAGGTCCAGGGCGTCTATACAGGCATCACTGATTCTCCTTAGAAATAGTAGTTTCTGAGAATCCTCATTGAGAGTATGGTTTGAGTTCCTCTGTAGTGAAAACAAGAATTTGGAAATATAATCTTCCAGACTTTCATCGTCCTTCTGCTGAATTCGGAATATGTCATCACCTTTGCTGGCGCTCTTACAATATTCCTTATACTTTTCAAGGAATTTCGTCTACATGGCCACCCAAATATCGACGACACCTCTTCCCAGACTCATGAACCATCTGAGAGCTCCTTCCTTCAAGGTGGAAGGAAATAACTTCAATTTATGAGCCTCTGTGTTGTAGTCATAACTGCGACAGAGGACATCAAATTCAAACAGAAAGGTTTCTGGGTCCTCTGTGACCAGGCCATAAAACTTTGGAAGCAAAGAAGAGGAAATGTTTTTAAGATTGTCAGTATCTCCCTGGGGAACAATGGGAAACTCAAATGCAGGAGGTGTATTATTAGGTGGATTATTTGCCATGTTTGGTTGCTGGAATAACAGAGCGAATGGATTTTCCTCAGGTTCGTTGTCAGCTGGGTCAAATGGTAGTTCAATAAATAGATTTTCAGGGAGGAACCTTCCCAGGGCGTCTCTTCTTCTTCTATGCATGCAATATGATGAATAGTGGCTTGAAGGATCTAGAAAGTTTTACTAACAAGCTAAACTAATGCTAAAAATGACTTTTGATAAACTCCTAGCTAGACGCCATCCCCGGTAATGGTGCCAAAAATGGTTGCGCCCACAAAAGGATATGAAAATCATAGTAAAACCTTTCCTGGGAATTGGGCATTCCAACAGGTGACCAATATCTCTCTCTATAGACGTTCATTTACTTGTCAAACCAGGGGACGTATACTTTAAATGGCACAGCAAAATATATGCACTAGGAACTCATTTTGGTCAAATCTTAGTAGAAATACATACTGGAAAGAAATTCTATCTACGCTTCAGGAAAGTAATGCAAAGTTCTTTAACTCAACTATGATTTGATTAAAACAGAAACCATGATAACTACAACTGAAACACAAACTATGAACTGGCCTTATGCTGCAGGAATAGGCACAGTGATGGATTTCTTATGCTGCAGGAGCAATATAAGGCTGAGTTTGTATAAAAACTTTAAAGATGAAAGCAAACTGAAGCTTAACAGGAAAGAACAACTAACTAACTAGCTATAGATACTTACTAAGTGGGCCCCCTTGGCAAGCATCTACTGATTACGCAGATGCTAAACTCAGAACTTCATTGAACTTTATTCATAAAAACAGAATGATATACATTGTTTTGTTGATATGGAAACTAACAACAAACTCTGTCTCTAGTTAAACAGATTCTGTCTTTCATTATCATATTGATTCTTACATGATATCTACTACTCTGATTCTATCTTACTCTAACTATCATCTCTCTTTTTCCCTCCTTCTCTCTCACGCAGGAGGAGAACTTTATTTAAAAACAGGAGAGCAACTAACTAACTAACCCCATCAAAGACATACGTGGAAGTAAAATATATCCCCGAATCAAGGAACAAACTTCATAAATGAATTTATGCGTTCAACCCGATCCAGAGAGAATCTAGCACTCCACTCTTTCCAGATTGACTGTCATTAAAATTCTTTCCCATGGTTTCGGTCAAAGAGTCTTCGCCGGAGCTCCCTCGAAATCGTGCAGGAAATGGACTTTACTGCAAGGCCGAGATCGGTTACGCTTGACTCGATCATTCTTCAACAACCTGTGAAACAAAAGGTAACAGGCAACAGAAAAGGCATATGGCACATACATGATATCTATTCATTAATCACACATTTTAAATCTACTTCATCATTCAAAAACTGTATACGATATACCAGTCATTTTAGGGAGTCAACGGGGCAATAAATGCAATCAAGTCAACACAATGAGCTGCAGGAATATAAAAGTATCTTGCTACAGAATATCCCAATAAAAGGTTTCAACAAAGTTTGAACAGCCATGAAATAACAAAAGTAAAGGCATTTAAAAGTTTATCATAAAATCCAAATTATGAGCATATTTTAAGCTCATCAGGTTCCAGATCCTTTCAAAATCTAATTGTATAAGGTTTCGGGTCCCCTCAAAACCTATTTTTTCTTTAATTAAAAAAATAGCTAAATGATTAGTGATTGATCCTGCAACATGATGGTGAAAAGGTGACATTGTTAATGGTGCCACAAAGGAGGAGGGATATGGAGGACGCGACGATGAAAGATGTGAAGAAGAGGAGGACGGCTAGTGTTAATGCCAAGGCTAAAAATCTTCACTTTCACTCGTAAAATAAAACATAGCTAAATGACTAATTATGATTAATAAAAATATTGTGGCTGATTGAAATATGATCTCATATTTTTTAAAATTTATTTCTAAAAAGTGAAAAAGGATGAACATAAAAAAAAAGAGAAATATTATCATTTTTTTCTTGATTTATTTAAAATGACAACTTCTTCTTTTGAAAATAAAAATTTAGCTAAACACTATTTTCAATATATAATTTCAAGTAAAAATAAATTAAAATAAATGATTATTTTTAAAATTAATATTTAGAATTAAATATTTATAGTTTTATCTATTATTCTAAAAGAATGTTGTACTCTAGGTGGTGAGCTCCTAATTCGTCCAAATGGTATTCAAGGCTAATTCTAGTGAAGTCTAGCAAACATTGAAGACAAAGATGGTGATAAAGATGAGGGTTGGGATGTTCTTGATATCACTTTGGAACATGTTGATATATGGGGAAAGTTGTGTAATTGAGACCCTCTACCTCCTCTGTCTCTTATAGCTTTAGTTATTGAGCAATTCTATTATCAATATTGTTGTTTATTTCTAGGTTATGCCCCATTTTACTCTCAAAATATGATCTAGTATCCATCCACATTTATCTGTGAATATGCATATTGTATTTTCTAATTTATAGAATGTTGATAAATATATTCATAAAGAAAAAGTTACTTTTAGAAGATAACTAAATCTATTAAATAAAATCTTAATACTTCTTTAAAAGTTAGAATTAAAGAAAATTATCTTTTGATAAAAGAAAAAAATAAAATATATTTTTTTTAAAAATTAATTTTTTTATAGAAACTTTTTAATTATATTGTTATAGCAAAAGCTTTGAATAATGCACAATTAAATAAATTTAAATGAATTATATTTTAATTATTAAAATATTAAGTAAATCTAAATAATCAATAAATAATATCAACTCAAACAAGCTAATATTATAAGACAACATTAATTCTAAATTTGAACAAATACCCACAATTAAGTTTGGCAATGGCATAATGTAGAGTAGGAAATTAAAGGCTTGATGTCTTCATCTAAAAATTCAGATGGTTTCGTTCCCTCCAATATGCACTTTCGTTCTAACCTTCAGATATAATGATCAAAGTCTTTCACAATGGGAAAATGGTCTTTAATATTTTTTTCCAGATAATTTTTTCATTTTTGAACTGATCATGTAAGCCAAATCAAATATAAATGTTTACAAGAGACACCAAACTTTTTTTCCTCCCTCAAATATAAAACTGGATGCCACTGACTTCTTCACATTTACCTTCTATAATAAAAAGCACACACTTATTGAAATCTTTCCTCAGACCCAAAACGAATATGACCAACATATACAGTTTTAAAAAACCGAAAAAAAAAGTACTTTCATTTAAAAGATCGAGGAATCAATCTTGCCTCACTATCAATATTAAATGTGTACTGTAGCTGTATAGTCATGTCCCCATGTGTGTCACGTTCTGTTTGAATAGTTAATGAGCTATGCTGTCAGGCTCAAGTCTCTTGGGTTAGAATCTGTATTCTATAAAGCTGGCCCCATCTACTGAAGTTTTCTTGCTGTCTCCGACCTTTTGTTAAGAGAGAACAATGGCTACAGGAATGGGAGTGGTTGCAGCTACTGTATTGGGAAGGTAATTTCATCTTTAGTTTTTAATTACTATTGCTAGTGTTGAATTTATGAAACTGTGCTCTATGCTCCTTGGCCTAAATTTCATATAAATTTAGTTTTTAATATCATTGAGTGCGTTATCTATAGATCAAATACATTAAAGACAAAAGAAAGAAGGTCGTGTATGAGAGTTCTAGGAATTCTTGTGAGCCAGGATTGTGTCATGACTCTGTGGCTATGTCTAGTGGTCATGTTCAGAGTTCCTCAGAGCTATTTAGGTTGAAGTCATCATGTTATATGTTATGGTGGGTTTTTTTGGTTTGTTTCTTTATTTTTGGATCATTTTTGTTCTTCTCAGTATTTCAATGACATTTTATTGCCTTCAGACTATTTGATCTATGTTTTGTTGTTTGGTTTAGTTTTTAGATTTCATTGTTATATCTTTTTAAATTTTCATAAAAGTTATGATCTTTTTAACTTTATCTATAATAACACAAATAATACAAACATGCCTGCATAATGGTAAAATTTGTTTGTAGTTTATTTAATGATCCAATTCACATTTGGCTGTATTTATTAATTAACTAAAATTTAGAATATATAAGAATTATATGGAGGTCCTAATACTCATTCATAAATACAATCAAATACATCTTGATGTTTCAATAAAGGTCCTTGTCTGTATTTAATACCTATTTTTGCTTTACACCTTTAGTTTTCTGTGGAGATCTATGCTGTTTTATGTTTCATAGAGTTTCCAGTATCATTATATTTAGAGTTTTGTGCATATTATAAACCAATAAAAGATAGTCTGAAGGAAATCTCTTACTTACAGTTTACAAAAACATTGTTTCTGGTTTGGGCATCATAAAATTATTTTCTGTGGGCAAAAAGTTAACAGATGTTCGTGTAAAATGCAGGCTGCAGGGCAAGGTTGCAATAGTTACAGGTGGGTCAAAAGGCATTGGAGAAGCCACCGTTAGGCTCTTCTCAAAACATGGAGCGAAAGTCATAATTGCAGATGTTGCAGACGATGCTGGCATAAAAGTTACCGGATCCCTTCCTGAATCGGCGACATTTATTCACTGTGATGTGAGCAAAGAGAAGGACGTGAGTGCAGCCGTGGATTTTGCCATGGAAAAACACGGCCAGCTAGATATAATATATAACAACGCAGGAATCGTTAACACCCATAAAGGGAACATCGCAGATTATGACATGACACAATTCGAAAATGTTATGAATGTAAATGTAAAAGGAGTAATGCACGGCATTAAGCACGCGGCTCGTGTTATGATCCCTCAGAAAAGGGGTTCTATAATCTCTACATCTAGCGTTTTAGGTATATTAGGAGGCCATAATTTCTCTTATACAGCCTCAAAGCACGCAGTTGTTGGGTTGACTAAAAATGGGGCAGCTGAGCTGGGTAAATATGGTATTAGGGTTAATTGTATTTCTCCTTTTGGGATTGCCACAGAAATGGCAATGAGTGTCTTGCAGAGGGAAGTTTCAGAAGAGGAGAAAAACAAGGTCAAGGCGAGTATTGAAGCCTTGTTTAGGGGTATAGCCAATTTAAAGGAAGCTACCCTTAAAGCAGAGGACATTGCAGAGGCGGCATTATATCTGGCGAGTGAGGATTCAAAATATGTTAGCGGTCATAATCTAGTGGTTGATGGGGGAGTAACAATTGTAGACCACCAGGGCTTAAAATTATTGTAGACCTATGTGGTCATAAAGAAGATTTTTAAGGTACACCTTCAAATGACAGGGCACTAATTTTTCATCTCAAAGGAAAATTCAACAAATGAGTTGTATTGCTGAAAATTGCTGCGCTTTATATATATATATATATATAATTTATCTATTTATTTATTTATTTATTTTTGTTTGTCATGAGCAAACTAGTTTTATTATGTTTAGATTTATTTTAGATAATATAATTGTCATTTTAGAAGGTATGAAATGGGTTTAATGCTCGAAACAAGTCCTCTTTCTAAAAATTAATTTTGCTAAGTTCTATGATCGTATTGAGTAGTCTTTAATTTTGTCTATGCTGGATGCCCTTAGGTTTGGTCCTTATTTTATTCAATTTGTGAAATGTTATTTGGGGATGACTCTACATGTATTATCATTAATGGCCGCTAGTTAGAAGATGTTGGGGTTCACCATTCTATCTACTAAGGTTTTTGTCTTTCTCTAAATTTGTATGTCCTTGCTACTAAAGGATTTGGGTATTTTTTGGCAAATTATATCTCATCTAGGAGAGTGTGAGGAATTACCTCGCATAAGTCACCTAACCAGTTAGTTAATGGCCATTTTGTAGATGACTCTTTTCTCATGCTCATTGAAGAAGAGAAAATATCAATGAGGCTCTTCGATGCCTAGACACACTCTTGTCTGGCTTCTAGTTCTATCATCCAGTGGCATAAAACTTAGTGCTATAGTCAATGCTTCCTTCTCACACTCTCCTAGCTTCTTGCATTTGGCTAGAAGTGGATTGGCATGGGGAAATATTTCAACTTTTGGGCATTCACTTTGCCTTTCAGGCCTTGCCTATGGACCTTTGAAATCTAATACTTACCAAGATTGAGAAGAGACTCTATTATTGGATTACTAAGATACTTTTGTTGGCTAATAAATTTCAAGCTTTCTCTAAAATTCTTGCAGCTACTCATTTTGTATTATTCTTGTTTGGCCCCTTATAGCCCCTCGTTTTTGAAACAAGAAAAGATTCTTTGTGATTTTTTTGTTGCCCTCTTCTACAAACAACAAGGGTTTTCACCATGTTACCTGGTAATTTTTCTACCTCTCGCATGACTCTTATGATGTTGGGCTCCTTTCCAATGGAGGTAGGGGCAAGCTAGATTTATGCTAAATAGATTGTAAGGGTTGTTTCTAGTAATGAGGCTCAGAAGATTCTTTTACAACATAGTATTTCTTCTACTTTTTTGGCCAATCATCCCACTTGGCAGGGGATTGGATTTTAAACACTTATGGCTATAAAAGAGGTAATTTATATTGAGGGCACTTTTGTTGCCAAAAGTATCTAGTATTCTCTAGAAGTTGTTAAGCCTTTAAGATGGGTATTCTCTAGTATTTGGCTAGTTGTGGCTTTTAAGATGGGTTATCTTTTAACCAACACAACCTTTCATGGTCTCCTCAAATTCAAATTCAAGGTCTTCCTCTAGCTTGTGTTCTTTTGGATCATGCCATGTCGTTTCATAAGAAATTCATTTGTATGCCCAAAGTTGTTTTCTCTAGAACCTCTAGAAAAATTCATTCTTGGGATTATTTGAAAGCTCAATACTGACATTTTACAATAGATCAAGAGATAGTTAACACTATTATGTCACCTCTTCCTCTGAATATTCTACACAAATTTAACATCTACTATGCCAAACCTTATTTGAAGGACTGGCATTGGTCTCCCAACACTACTTTTTGGAATTATAAGCCACATTTGGCATACTATTCACGCCCTCCAGACCTTCCTATAGTGCCTACTTTAAATCATCTATGGACTTTGTAGTCACCTTTATCTATTTGGCAATGGTGGTTTCAAAACATTTGGTCAGCTATCATTGAGCCTAAACTTGACCATTTCATTTGGTTTATTCATTTCAATGGCTTACCTGTGGAGTCTTACCTTGGGAATATGGAGATTATTGACCCTCGTTGCCTAGAGTCTTTCAAACACCTCATTTAATTCTGCCACCAAGCTCAATATTCGTAGAGTTGGATACATGACTTTTTTTGCCCATTTTGGCCAGAACTTGGCACATGGTTCTTTTGTGGGATTGGCCTCACATTCCCTATAGGTATACCTAGATCTAGCATGCTTTTAGGGTAGAGATTATTTTTCCCTTATGAAAAGATAAGAATGTTGTTATTTTAATTCATAGCTCTATTGATACTTTTATTTCGCTTTTCACTAAAGATTCTATTTTTAATAATGTTATGCTCCATATTAAAGTTCAAGAGAATAAAGTGGTGATAGAGGTGAGCCACCTCTAGAAATTACTTGGTCATTGGGGTAATGCAACTTGCATTGTGGCCAAGATTCCCTTGGTTATTCTTTTCCTTGAGGTCATAGATGTAACCAAAGCTTTTCAGTTGAACATTCATAGCCCCCCAAATCACAAGCTCCTCACCACTACCTTGTAAGTAGGAGTCGATCATCTCAATAGTGCTCTTCCTTACTCCCATGCATAGGATCTTCCTCTATGTGTCCTTTGGGTGAGGTGGGGTAATCTACTGGTCCTTACAACCAATGGTTGTCAGCTAGTGATGGTGGTGTTTGGACAAACTCTACTAAGTGGCTTCCTTAGTTCTTTTTGGTGATTTCAACTTTGTGAAATCTAGATAAAGAGGAGGGAAAGACTAATGTTTATGATGGGTGGTCCAATCAAGATATCACCCTAGACCTTGCTACTGCATGTGGTAAAATAGATGACCAGGATCTTTCTTTGCCTCTATAATGTCCCCACCTTGAGATTACCTAAATTTTTCCCTAAATTAGTAATTCCATAATATAGTTTATCATTTTTTCCAATGTATAAGAGTAACTTCATATAGTCGTTCAATAATTTTAGGATTAGACAAATAAATACATGGATTAATAGAAAATATATTACATAGCATGATAAACATGTCTTTCTACCCATATTCAATCATAGTTTAGTTTGGTAGGAAAGCCTTGTGAGGGCGCCTATAAACTACTCAAACAAACTAAGAACAAGAGCGTGCAACGTCCTACTATGACAACTCACCTTTTGGCCCACAAGAGTCAGGAACATCCCACTATGACAATTCCATCCCTTGGGGTGGCCTACGTAGCTTGGGAGAACCAATAAACTGAAATTTCCTAACGTACTTCCTCCATTCATTCCTATGATTGATTACGAGATAAGACATACACACATATATAAATAATCTAAGGAAATATAATCAAGTATCTAATTCATTATATCCATAATAATATACATACATATATATACATACATACATACATACATACATACATATACATATATACATACATTCATATATATATATATATATAAACACACACACACACACACACACACACACACACATATATATATATGTATATATGTATATATATGTATATATGTATATATATGTATATATGTATATATATGTATATATATATCTATGTATATATGTATATATGTACATATATAGATACACATATATATACATATATGTACATATGTACATATATGTATGTATGTACATATATGTATGTATGTACATATATATATGTATATATATATATATATATCTATGTATATATGTACATATATGTACATATGTGTGTGTGTGTGTATATATATATATATATATATATATATATATATATATATATATATCAAACTATTATAAATCTTGCTAACTTCATTATCATATATAGCTCTATTATCCTTATTTTGTACTATATAAATCTCTATAAATCTTTTATGTAATATGAATGCATATTTAATTATGACTGTCATACGTATTGCAGTCTATATTAATATTACTATTAAATTATGGATAAGAATATTATTAGGCTGCATATATTAGGCATACATATTAAGCACATCCCCATGCATTCTACCAAGAATAAGGATGTTATTGCATGTAACTTAATAGTAGTTCTAGTCTAATCTGATCAATGATGTTCAATCAATATTAAATCATGAATTTTTCTTACCAATAAAAGATTGGTGACTTCTGTTCTAATGTTAATTCAATGAACTGCCTTTCTCCTTCCGCATTTGATGCCTCCTTAGATGCATGGCAATGAGTCTCTTATAACCTCCCTAATCGTTGAAAAATCGTGTCTCTAATCGATGGTTATATCCATTGGAAACAGACGTGTCTGTTTACTAATCTATATTAGTTATTTGTTGTGCTCACCAAACTATTATATTTCCTTAATCAAATTGCAACATGTAAACGTATGACTTAGAATATAATTTAACAAATGTTAATATGATCATTGCCTTTTAATGATTTAATTGATGCAAAGGGTAGAAAAATCTGACATGTGTCAGATATGTCGGATTTGGTTTGCCATTATTTGAATATGCTAAATGATTACTGATTTGTTTCCTTAATATTTATTTATGGTTTCTATGATAATCATTTCTTTTTTGAGATTTTTCAATTAATGATCTTGAAATATTAATAAGAATTTTAAAAGATGTTATTTAATGAAATATATAATATAATAATCTATTTCTTATTAAGAGGTGCATTCAAATATAATAATATTTAATTCAAATGAACAATAAATTTATAATTTAATAATTTATGAATAATCATATTCAAATATAGATTACTATTTTTGACAATATGGGAACATCACAGTCCTTCCCTCCCAAATTTGCTTGTCCTCAAGCAATTTCCAATTTCTATCCTATCTCGTGAAATGTGGATCTTAGATTCTCCTTGTTAGGTAATTTGTAAGGATGTTGAGTCTTACTAAATTGGTTACGCCAAGAAGCTCCATTTTTTTATCGTCCCTTCCTCTTTTGATTAGATGTTTTTGAGATCTCCTATACTGTACCTTTCTTTCTTATTCGATTTTTCTTTTACTTCTTCCTCAGATATTTCCTCTATATTATGAACTTGGCTTTTTTTCCCACATATGTACCCTAGTTCCTAATTTTTATTTGCATTTGAAGCACAAAAATTTCTGTATTTTGTCTTTAAGATTGCAAACATGTCCATTCCTCCATTCCTCATTGCACTTATAACACAATTTCTTTTTTCTTTCCTCTTGTTTACAAACATGACCTCGCTCCCATTTCTCTTTACAATTGAATCATAATCCTTCTTCCCGAAGCCTCTCCTGGTCATTTTTAGAGAGAATGACATTTTTATGTTTGTCTTTATTATAGGGAGGTTTGGTGTGTGTATCCCTTATATTATCCTTTGCGGTTGTATCTTCTAGTTTTAGGGCTTTGTAAATTGCATCCTCAAGAGAGGTAGGATTTAAAGAACTTACCAATCCTCAAATTGAATCCTTTAATCCTTCATCAATTATATAGGTGAGCCTATCTTCATAAATTCTTGAACCCCTAACTGAAATCCTTTGAAATTCAGCTATGTAATCATCTACTGTTCCTTGTTACTTTAATTGAGTGATGCAGAGCATCTTGAAAAACCAACCAAGAACCCCAAATAAACCATCGAGTCCCAATCTTAGGGTGTTCAATGACCCAAAATAATCATCAATATGTTTGAGGCATCTAAAAATATTAATATCAACCAACCAATCCAATATCAAATCTTTCATATCATTTATAACCCTTTAAACATTATTCAAGACCCAAACAATGCATTATGTTGTCCCAGTTAATGACAATTTGATAGACCCGTACTTAGTTATTAATAACTTTCAAACCTGACTATATTTTGAAGATTGCTTCGATGAGGCTGTAGAAAACTAGGTTCCTAAAACCATATCCAAAATTGAAAACAATCCAACAGTGGTGTTACGAGTTATGGTCTCTACATAGAGACCATTTTGACTGTTACAAAGAAAAGAAGAAATTTGCATTCCCAATCTGCCTAGGGCATCAAATATCTCATGATATACTTAACCAATCACATTGAAACTGAATTAATTTGAAATATAATTAAACCCTATATCAAAAACCAAAGTTACAA